>NW_020837969.1:17148371-17224915 GCF_003676395.1 Aethalodelphis obliquidens | reverse complement strand
AAAAAAAAAAAAAAAAAAGAATAGATGTTGAATTTTGTCAAATGGTTTTTCTGCATCTATTGAGACGATCATGTGGTTTTTGACTTTTCTTTTGTTAATATGGTGTATTACATCGATTGATTTGTGTATGTTGAAACATCCTGTGAACTTGGGATGAATCCCACTTAGTTGTGATGTATGATCTTTTCTATGTGTTGTTGGATTTGATTTGCTAATATTTTGTTGAGAATTTTTGCATCTATATTCATCAAAGATATTGACCTGTAATTTTCTTTTTTGGTGGTATCTTTATCTGGTTTTGGTATCAGGGTGATGATGTTTTCATAAAATGTCTTTGGGAGTGTTCCATCATCTTCAGTCTTTTGGAAGAGTTTGAGAAGAATTGGGATAAGTTCTTTGTATTTTTGTGTGTGTGTATTTTTTGTAGAATTCACCTGTGAAGCCATCTAGTCCTGGACTTTTGTATGTAGGGAGTTTTTTTAATTATTATTACACATTCCATTTCACTTACAGTGATTGCTCTGTTCAAATTATCTATTTCTTCTTGATTAAATTTTGGTGGGCTGTATATTTCTAGGAAGTTGTCCATTTCTTCTAGGTTGTCAAATTTGTTGGCATATAATTGTTCGTAGTATTCTCTTAAGGTTTTTTGTATTTCTGCAGTATCAGTTGAGATTTCTCCTTTTTCATTTCTGATTTTGTTTATTTGGGTTCTCTCTCTTTTCTTCTTGGTGAGCCTGGCCAGAGGTTTGTCAATTTTGTTTATTACCCTTTCAAAAAACCAGCTCTTATTTTTATTGATTTTTTTCTATTTTTTTTTTAATCTCTATTTTGTTTATTTCCTCCCTGCTCTTTATTACTTCTTTCCTTCAGCTGACTTTAGGTTTTGTTTGTTCTTTTTCTAATTCTTTTAAGTAGTAGTTTAGGTTGTTTATTTGAGATTTTTCTTGTTTTTTGAAGGCCTGTATCACTGTGAACTTCCCTCTAAGAACTGCTTTTGCTGCATCCATAGATTTTTTTTTTAAGATTTATTTTATTATTTATTTATTTAATTAATTTATTTTTGGCTGTGCTGGGTCTTAGTTGTGGCACGCGAGATCTTTCATTGAGATTTGAGGGCTCTTTGTTGCAGCATGTGGGCTTCTCTCTAGTTGTGGCATGCAGGTTTTTCTCTTCTCTAGTTGTGGCAAGCAGGCTCCAGGGCATGTGGGCTCTGTAGTTGTGGCATGCAGGTTCCAGAGTGCATGGGCTCTGTAGTTTGTGGCACGTGGGCTCTCTAGTTGAGGTGCGTGAGCTCAGTAGTTGTGGCACGTGGGCTTAGTTGCCCCGCGGCATGTGGGATCTTAGTTCCCTGACCAGGGATTGAACCTGCATCCCCTGCACTGTAAGGCGGATTCTTTATCACTGGACCACCAGGGAAGTCCCATGTCTCAAGGTATTTTTTAATTTCCTTTTTGATTTCCTTGTTGACCCATTGGTTTTTTAGTAGCATGTTGTTTAGCCTCCAGGTAATCGGTTTTTTTTTTCATTTATTTTCCTGTTGTTGATTTCTAGTTTCATGCCGTTGTGGTCAGAGAAGATACTTGAATTACTTCAACTTTCTTAAGAGCCATAAACCTGTCCTCTTTCCATCGCTGGTGTTACTACGCCAGTCCCAGGCACGTTACCCCTCATCGCCACCAGTACTGCAGTAACCACACCCAGGCTTGTCCTCCTCCATCCTTCTCAGTGAAGCTAGAGTGACACTTAAAAAATGCGGGTCTGGTCTTCCCTGGTGGTGCAGTGGTTGAGAGTCTGCCTGCCGATGCGGGGGACGTGGGTTCGTGCCCCGGTCCAGGAGGATCCCACATGCCGCGGAGCAGCTGGGCCCGTGAGCCATGGCCGCTGAGCCTGCGCATCCGGAGCCTGTGCTCCGCGATGGGAGAGGCCACAACAGTGAGAGGCCCACGTACCGCAAAAAAAAAAAAATGCAGGTCTGATTGTGTCAATCCCCTGCTTAACACTCAGTGGCTCTCCATTGGTAAGGAAGTTCAACATCCTCACGTGACTCTTTGAGACTCTCCCTGATCACCCCTGGTGTCTAGATTAGTGTGTCTGCTTTCATTGGCCTGGGTTCCTGTGACATCGTCAAATGCACCAAGCTCTTGGAGGCTTTGAACTTGCTGCTTTCGTGGTCTAGATCACTCTGGGCCCCTCTTCACCTGGCTGACTTCAGCCTCAGGGTCACTTTCTCTGGGAAGCTCGTGTCAGGCCTCCCTAGATTTGCATCCTCATGGCTGCTGGTGCATCCTTTTTTGAGCACTCTACATACTTGTAACTCCTTTTTTTTTTTTTTTTAATCTGTATTTTTCACCAGGACTTAGCTGAATGCTTCACATTTAGCTTTATCTACTGAATAACTATCTTCCCCTTCTTGCTCACACATACCTTCAAGAATAAATAATATATGCGTATAAGAAATATCTCTCTGTCTATCTAACCTCTTGTATTAAGTCCTCTTTCACGTTTTATTCTGAAGACACCTTTCTGGCTTCATGTGACGTGATAGTGTATAGTTTTTTTCTGAAGGGTTATTGGGTTGCATGAGGAGTGGAAGGTGAGAGAATATGATAGTTTTTCCCATTTTCATCTCCATACTTGACGTGTGTATGTGTATACGTGTGTGTAGCTATTGCTTGGAACAAATCTGGCAAGATTTACTACTGTTATCCTTTTAAATGACTTAATTTACCAAAGTCAAATTTACACACTTTTTTTTAAAAATGAGAATGGAGCTGATTTAAATTATTGTGAACAGTTAGTCTTTGACTTACACAAACAATCCTAAACCTAGATGATTTAGCCCTTGAATATTTCATATTTTCTAGGAGTATTTTCAAAGTTATATTAGCCCAAATCTGTTTGAAAATATCTTAAGGACTCAGAGTGAAGTAAATATGAATCTGAATCGAAGAGAAATATCCTGGAGCTAAAAAAAACAGTTTTGACTTGGCATTAAATAGGAGTCATTTCAAAGCACAGTTAGGGCTTTATAAGAAAGTAAAGACAGATGTGGGCCCTGAGGACTTTATGGAAAAATGTGAAAAAACATCTAGTCATAACTCTATATCAGACAACAACAACAAAAATCACAATTTCTTTGACACCAGAGATTCGACTAATTGGTTCTTGACATCTTTCCCGGAATGTGGCGCCTTTGGATAGAGAGGTATTCATCCTGTGTTTTCTTTTCCCGTGGAATGAGTTCTTTCCAGTGTGCTGATGGGCTTCTGAAAGCCTGGTCCTGTTAACCAATCTGGGTAGCTTTCTGGAACTAAGTTTGTATGCTGCCACGTTTGTCCACATGTAACCTCCTGACCAGAAGAGGGAGCATGTTATGGAACAGAGAGGTTAGGCGGAGGCACAGCTAGGTTGGAATCCTAACCTGCAAAGTAGGTCTTTGACGACTAATTACCCTTGAACCCAGTTTCCTTGTCTGGAATATGGAAATGATATCATCTTTGGTAAATGCTGTCTGGCCGATGGTAAATGTTCAAATGTTCAATAAATTGAACCTAGGCAATGCATATTACTAGGCAATGCGTATTTCTCAAGTACAATAACCCAAGTGGCCTTTGGGGACAGTTCATTCTGACCAGGACTCACATAAATCAGGGAACTGTGCACAGCCAACATGGCTTCTGATACAGAGGATCCAAGAAAGTTCGCACATCCCTTTGCCACTTTCATTTAATTGAGCAATTCTTTGAAATCTGGGCCTGTGTTCCTCTTCTCCCATGAAAGCATAAGCCCGTTGAGGGTAAATACAACATCTGATGGGTTCATCAGATTCCTAGCACCTAGAACGGTGCCGGACATATACTAGAAACCAGGTAATATTGTTTGGTTTCCCCAGGGGCTTAGCATGAGAGAGGTCAGTTTCCGGTCATGCTGGAACATTAAGATCGTTACCCTTAGTGCCGATGTGTGTCCTGTATGTGTGCACTGTCCTGGGTAGGTAATGACAAAGCATGAATATATTTTATATTGAGGACGCCAAGCCACTGGGATCCAGCCCGGTTACCTCAGGGCATTTGTTGCATGTTGACCTCAGGAGTCATTAGTCAGTTTTCCCCCTCTGCCTTCTCCCTCTGTACCCACCCTGCCCGCTCTGTCTTTGCTTCTCTCTTTATCTTAGAATCTAGAACCTGTCATGTCTACTGAACTCTTGAGTGCGTCCTAAGTAAGTTATTTTGCCCTCTGTTTTTCCTTCACTCCCACTTGGAAACTTCCAACCCCAGACAAACCTGTTCACCTCCCTTCTCTTGTCGGCACGTGGCCCCTGAGCACAGCTGGAGGAAACCGCACAGCTGGCCCGACGGGTGCCGTGCGTCTGTGGTCGCCTCATACATGCCTGGCAAAGCTGAATCTGTTTCTCTAGTGAGCTCGTGTTTTCTCTCTTCCTAAACCTCTGATCTTCTCCATCTCTCACTTCCAGCTAGTGCAGTTCTCACGGAATTCACTGAGAAATTGGAGCCCTTAGAATTGCCCTAATGTCCTCATCACATTTCCTCCTTCCCTGCACTTACAGTTATAGTGGGGGAAGGCTCTCTCCTCTTGACGAAGGCCAAAGCTGCATCTGTGCCCTGGATCTCATCCTTACATAAGCCTTCCAGGAGCCTGAAGACCTCCGTTATTGCCTCCTTGTTCTGAGTCTTCAACCCCGCTTCTCGAAGAGTTCCTTTCCCTGAGTCTCCAGATGGAGAAGGCCCGCCTTGGCCCTCACGTACCCTCTGGCCGCCCACCTCTCTCTTCTTACCTTCGCAGCCAAACCTCGTGGAGGGGCCTCTCTCTACACAACTCTCTCCACTTTCTTCTGCTGTTCACTCTTCAACCACTCCACCTGACTCCTGCGGAGGACTCCACGTGCATTTTATCACCAAGGTCAAGGTCGCTCAATCCAGAGTTCTCCTTTCAACCCCCATGTGGCTGGCCCACCATGTTCTTCCAGCAGAAGAGAATGCCCTCCTCTTGGCTTCCTCAATGCCATATTCTGCCCATTTTCTTTCACCTCACGGGCCCCTCCTTGGGGTTTCCCTCACCGGCTCTGCATCCTCTGTTCTTCCAGACATTTGAAGTTTGTGCTGTGCCTCTTCTTACCACGTGCTGCCAGATCCCCCCATTTATCACAGATTAGATTACATGTTTTCTTCCGAGCTCTGGGTCCCCAACTGCCTGCTCACCTGCCTGGATGTTTCCTGAGCCTTTCCTTAAACATAACCACCTATAACTGAGCTCCTGGTCTTTCTCCACACCTGGTCATCTTCCTGTGTCCTTCAGTTCAGTGAACTGCATGAATTCCATCCGGTTGCCCTTGACCAGAGGCCTAGGAATCACCTTGGACTCTTCCCTTTTACTTCCACATCCAACCAATTTCCGTGCCCTAATGATGCTACTGTTTCATTACTTCTGGAATCTCCCCACTTCTTCCCGCCACAGCAGCATCACCCCCAAGTCTCTCATTTACAGCAAGAGTCACACAACTTGCCTCTGTGTACCCAGTCTTGACCTCAGTCTTACACATAGCAGTCGGATCTTTCACAGAAGCACATCCGGCCACGTTGCTTTCCTACTTCAAGCCCTTCAGGAGAGCGATTCCGTTGCTCTTAGAATAAAGATGAAACTCCTAACACGGCCCACAAGCCCGTGCATAATCTGGCCCCTGTTTTTCCTCTGCTTCCCTCCCCTTTCACTTCACTCTCTTGTTGTCCGCACTCCAAGCTCCATGGACTTTTTCTGATCCCCAGTTGTGCAAACTCCTTCCTCCCTGGGGCCTTGGCCCGTTTGGATCCTTCTGCCTGTGATGCACATGCTGGATTAGCTGCTCACCAGCCTTCAGATCCAGGCCTGTCACTTCCTCAGGGAGCCCTCCTGGCTCTCAGCCGCTGCCACTAGGCCCCAGTTCCACATCCTCACTGGAGCCCTTCTCACCGGTGGTGCGGTTACCATTTCCTTGATCATTTGATTTATGTTTGTGTCCCTTGCGAGGCTGTAAACTTGGCAAAGGCCGTGTCTGTGTATTTGCTGTTGCTTCCCTAGCAGCCAGTTCAGGACCTGCCACCCTGTAACTCCTCCACAAGTATTTCAGTGAGAGAATGGTGTGCGGACGCTGAGCCTACAGGGGGTGTCAAGTCAGGCCCCTGTGATCGCAAGACCTGCGACTCTGGGAACAAGCTCTGAACTTTAGAGCCCAAAGGGACCTTAGCGGTTATCATGCTTAAGCCTCTCTTTGTATCAAATGAGGAAACGGACAGAGATGATAGATGGCTGGTCCAGAGCAGCAAAGTGGTGGGTGGCAGTGTGGGTCTAAACCCTGGCCTCTCGGTTCCCGACGTTGAAGTGTTGCCCTGCTCAAGTGCGCCAAGGCATGTCTGGTGGTGGTAGGCACTTAGACTGAAGGACACTCTTGGTTTAATGAAGTAGTAGCTTCAGAGAAGATAGATTTGTCGTCTACGTTTCCTTTTCTTCCTCCCTCCTTCCCTTCTTCCCTCCCTCCCTCCCTCCCTTCCTTCCTTTTTTAGCTCTTTGGATACTAGACTAACACATCTGATTTACAAAGTTAAGATTCAAAACAGAAATGAAAAGGAGACACTTTTTCAGAGTGGTGCATTGATTTCTTGCTGGGACAGCTTCGAATTGAAAGTGATTGAAATTTCACATTGATTTAGGATAACTTTTTGGATATCAGAATGTTAAAACATTACACTGGGCTATTTAGAAAGGAGAACTCTGTCAGAGAACCACAAATCACGCCTCATCCTGAAAGGTGGACTTTGATCTCCCCAGAGGATGGATGTGTGTTCCTCTGGGTCTCCTATTCTGCAATGATGCCAGGTCACTGGAAGGTCCACTAGATGGCAGCTTTGAGCTGTGCTACAGTTGTCTTCCTTTCACCAGTGAAAGAAACATCTCAAATGTGGACAGATTGGTTAAAATAATTGCACACTTTGTGCTTTCACACAAGTTCTTTCATCCTTTTAGGCAACTCAGCAGTCACAGTTTCAAGTTATATCTTAAACAATAAAGAATTCAATTTTCCAACAAACAAATAAAAAGAGGGGTGGGCATTTGTAATTATATACCCACGCCAGGATAAATGCATTGACAGCTCTAAGTCCATCTGAGTTTGAGGAACGTGCTGAAGATTCTGTATTTCCAGGTGCTGAAACTGATTCAGATTTTAATTGCTGACTCAGTGCATCCCAATCACATTTTTTTTTGAGATCAGAAACAGCAAAGGTTTTTTTTGACGATGGTGGTTACCATTTTGCTGTTTTCTGACACTTTTGCCTCACCCCTTCCTGCTCTCCTGCTTTTCATCCATCCTCCCACCTCGTCCTCCCTTAATTAATTCTGTTCCTCTCTTCCAACAATTTTTTTTTTTTTGCATCTAGTGAGCAAGCTAGATACAACCGCTGTACCCACAGAGCTTTTACTTCTATGAGAAGACAGACTATTGAAGAAGCAATTTTAATATGCAGCTGTGTGAGTGCCTTGCTAGCAGAAGTACAGGATCCAGGAGGAAAAAGCTCAGGCTGATATGTGAGAGCTGAGAGTTAACCAGGTCACGAAAGGGCTGGGAAAGGAATATCAGAAAGTTGGAGAAGGAGGGACCAGCACAAGTAGCTTCCTCTAGCTGAGAAAGAATACAGCCCCTGGAGCACTGAGGTTGTGCAGTGGGGAAACAGGGTAGCCCTGGGCAGGGGAGGAGAAAGGAGGTGAGCAAGGAGACAGGATGCTGGAAGGAGTCTGGCCAGGGAGGGCCTTGTCAGCCACATTGAGGAATTCAGTGCGAAATCTAAGGGCACTTGTGAGCCGTTGACTTAAAGCCTTTATAAATGACACACTTAGAAAGTACAGAGGGCTATACTGCACAGTGTGAGGGCTGCTACTCTGTCCTCACTGTCTTTAGGAAAAGACAGCATCACTTCCCAGCCTCAGGTGGACCCAATCTCCCTCCAAACACCCTGTACCTGTTTTCCACAAACTGGGGTCTACAGACATATCCTTGGACCTAACATTTTTTCACCACATATACGTATTTTTTCATTTTGTTGATAGCATAAAAAACATTCATAGAAGAATGTTCTGGACTATATGATCCAACCTCTGGTGGAGCGATCAACACCATCCATTTCCATCTTCTCTGGAAACGTTTTGCTTCTTCGGTCTCAGCAAAACACACGCGCAGAGTTTAGAGCAGGGGAATTCTTGGCCCGATATCGAGCCAAGGAAGGAAAGACGAAGCAACTTAGGGGCCTGGATGCTGGCTGAAGTAGAAATCAGTGCTGGGTAAGAACAGGGGGGCGCTGGAGATGGAAGCTAGACAGTTAGCCGTATCCCAGCAGTGAAGACAAGCTGGCTGACGTGCTCATAAAGAAAGCCCAGGCTGCTCTCTGGAAAGTCAGGTCCAGGCATCGTCTTTCAGGATGTTTCTGTGGTGTCTGGTCGGATGTTAGCATTTCTCAATCAAGAACTGGAGGTTCGGAGGAGTGGACGGAGTACAGGAGATCTCTTTGATGGCTGGTTCCTCTGAAAACAATAAATAGCTTCTAGAGAGAAGGGAGGGCATCTGGGTGTTCGTTTGGCCGCAGTTGGCAATGGTTTATCCACCCACACACAACACAAAGGGAGGGTGGGCCGAGGAAGCAGACAGTGGGCTCCGGGCCAGTCTAATCCTGCCTCCGGGAGGGGTGGTCTGGGGGCATTTCAAAAGAAAAAAAGAACGATGTTAGCAAGTGTTTGTAAACAGAAAAATCCCACTGTCAAGAAAGAATCTGCGCAGACTTCGGTAAATGTTGTCTTTCGTACTCTGGTGCTGTACTAAGGGAGAGGTCTTTATTTTTTTCCCTTCAATTTATTTTATTTTAGTTTGGTTTTTTCCTTCAATTTATTTAATTTTATTATTCAACGTTTGCCAAACATAATTTGATGTTTATGTTTGGTAAACACGGACTCTACCATTTTAACCATTTTTAAGTGTACAGTTCAGTGGCAGTGTGTACATTCATATTGTTGTGCAGGTGTCTTTTTAATTCAAACTCACTTTCCTTCAAAGCTCGTTTCACTTCATTATCTGAGCAGGAAGACGAAGATGATGAGGTTCCTTGAAAATCTTGGCGCCCTCCCTTTGCTTTCCTACTTACCTGGAGGTGCCCTTTGGGTCCAGTTTGCTGTGGGAGATTGAAAGTCTACCCTGATATTTACCTCCAGATGGATGTCTACCCCCAGAAAACAGTCGGGTTCAAAACAAATGACTTATCCTGCCCTGAAGGTAGAGCCCTCTCTTCCCAGACTCAGTGGCACCAGCGCCAGACACAGCAACATCTCCCCAGAGGTGGATTTGTGGGCGTGGCAGGATGCAAGATGTCTCCAGGCATACTAGATGTTCCAACAGTGTTCAGGTTGCAGAAAAACATGGCCTGTTCCATTCAGACATGAGTGGTGGAAAGGGGAGCAATAATAGAACCAGCCTCGTAGTTGCCAGGATAGAATGAGGTCATGCAAGTGAAGCATTGGCACACACACCAAGCCATCTCTATAAAGGCGAGTTATTTTTATTCACAAGATTGTACCCAAAGGAGGTGAGTCACAAGAAAACAGCCAGGTTTTCAGGAAGTTTGTTTTTAAAAATTGTTTCAGACATGTATTTCAATCTCATACAAACTCTAGACGTCCATGATGCCAATGGAGTGCGTACTCATATCCAGACGCATGGTCCTGTGATACTCCAGCTGTCCTCAGTCCACGAGTCGTCAAGGTGGGGAAATGGGTTGAAGTGCATTATTCAGTTTGGGGAGGGAAATGTTTTCTGATCTTATTTTAGAAGACACCAAAACATTCAATTTCTTGAGCATTCTGGTTAAGTCCAGGTTTGATGATCCCAGATGTGCTGCACTGCATTAAAATACAGTACGATGATGATCGTAAAGTCAAGTTAATGCATCAAACCGAAGACACTACAGGAATACCACAGATTATATGTCACGGTAATTTTGGAGACTGTTGCCAAACGCAACATTGTTTACAGTATACCATGAAGTGATGGCATGTATCTTATGAGTGAACCCTGCCTTAAAAAATGTGTATAGACGTGAGTGAGGTTTAGGGGTTAATGTGCAAAAGTGAAGGTGGAAGTTGCCGTAGCATGATAATTTTCTGCCAAGTATCTAAATAGGCAAAATGTAAATAAAACCATTTTGTGAGGTATGTCAGAGGAGGAAGCAGGCAAAGAGGAATAAAGGATAAGCTATGGGAACTTTTATGTCCCCTGGTATACATGGTATACAGCTGTAGAGAATGGTACTTTATAAGGAAAAGAAAAAAAACCAGCAAAACTAAGATGTCAGAGCTTGGCCTCTAGTCTCTGGCTTGGCTGCTTTAGCAGAGACATCCACCCACAGAGGCAGGCATGAAGTTGCTGCCCTTGGGAATCTGCTCGGTACATCCCATCCCACGTTCCCGACCTGTTCCCTCTGCCCTGGGGCCTCAGGATCCTGCTCTCTCCTCTTGTTTGGTGCTTTAGTGATCAGATCCTCTGTTCAGACTGCCTTTTGTACTGGATCCCAATTTTGCCCTGAACTCTGCCTTTCAGAGCACGTGCTACTCTACTGCCGAAGCCCGGCTCCTAACCCCACCCACCGCTTAGCGCTCAGCTTCCATCTGGTGGCCCACCTGCCGCGGAGGGGAGATCACACAGCGCAAGCTCACCCTTCCCTGGAACAACCCTGCTCTTCTTTACGAGCTTGACTTAGTCGCTAGGACAAGGCAGGGGTGATGGACCCTGGTTACCAACCAAAGTTGATACAAGAGAGAACACGCTCTCATGCACTTCGTTTACAGAGGGGCTCACAGAATGGCTTGTGATGTGGCGTCGGCTGGTGGGCGTCGTGGAGGAAGAGGTTAAGGACAGGAAGTGTCCGTATAAAAGCAGAAGGGGTGACTGCAGGGTGTGTCACAGCTTAAGAGTAATAGGCGGAGTTATAGTTAGACTAATTTATACATAAAGACAGTCCACTAAGTCAGGAAGGTATATGTGAAAAGAAAACCAGAAGTGGCCCTGACCACAAGCAGCTTATGAACTCGTGGAATAAATGACATACATCCCAGACACAGTTACAGCCTGTGGTCCAGTGTGAGTGTGCGGGGCCCATGGGAGGAGAGAAGGCAGCTGTCAGCACGGGCTGGACAGGCAGGTTGACTCAGTGAGTGATTGGTTACCTAACTGTAGGAGACCAGTTTTTTTGTTGTTGTTGTTGTTGTTTTTTGTGGTATGCGGGCCTCTCACTGGTGTGGGCTCTCCCGTTGCGGAGCACAGGCTCCGGACACACCAGCCCAGCTGCTCCACGGCATGTGGGATCCTCCCAGACTGGGGCACGAACCCGCGTCCCCTGCATCGGCAGGTGGACTCTCAACCACTGTGCCACCAGGCAAGTCCTGGACCCTACATTTTATAAGGGACTAGGTTAGACCCCCCCACGCCCAGAGGCTAGGGGCTTTCTCAAGTTTGCACAGCTTTTAGTGAAAGTGAATTAGACTTGAACTTAATTCCCAAGGCCCCTCTAGTCTCTACACCAAGAAAGCTGTCTATTTCTTACGTTTCTGATGTTTGCTCAGAAGATATGCCATCCGAGTGGCCTCAGGAGGAGTGGGCGCCTTGAATACATTGACGAGGTGGGAGATTTGGGCTGTGAATCCACTGTGCCAGGTGCGAATGAGGTCAGCCCACAGCCTCTGCATTCACTATTATAACTTGCCCACAATACACCCATTGTGGCCAAATGCCAGCCCATTAGTAACCCACAGCTTGTTTTCCTGACAAGGGTGGTGGAGGCTTGCTCCATTGTCTCCTGTCACTCCTCTTCCTGGGCCTATTCTTCCCTGAAGGCGTGGCCACGAGCATTCAGCTCAGCAGAACCGGAAGATCTCTTTTCATGTGACCTCCTGCCAAAGAAGTGCTGATGGCCTTATTCTACACAGTGAAATTAGAATTACCAGAAATGTAATAATGGAAGTTGTTAACATAAATAACCCCATACACAGAATCATATGGGGGCCAGGTTTAAAATTTGACCTCACCAAAATTACGTGACAACAATGCTTTACTTGTTATTTCTATGAGTTTCTCTACGTGGAGCACGCACATCTGCTAAGTTATCTTTTGCCATCACCACACACTTCCTCTACGTCACTCATTTGGTCAGGATTTGGTTAGGTATTTGAGATAATAGACACATGCTTCCTTTCCAATGCACAGTGGGAAGCATGGCAGATCCTTTTCCAGGACTTCCCAAGGATTCCATTCCCAGCTCTGACTACTGGCTCTGTGACCTTGGGTGAGTCACTGGATCTCTGTGAAATGAGGGATTCAACCAGATGATCTGTAAGGTCCCTTCTGGTTCCAAAATGACCCTGGAACTTGTACTTAATCTAACGTGAGTTAGATGATATGGGGGCCAAGGAGTTAGGACCCTTGGACAAGAATTCAACCCATGTGAATTCTATTCTGTTCTGCACATGGTAACCTGTAACTGCTGTCTGCATCACATCACGCCATGTAGAAGGCTGTGAGTGACACAGACAAGTGTGAGACGCGTTCCTGATTCCTGCTTAAGAAGGATCATTTCACTAGAGAAATATAATAGGAAGTTGAAAAGGTTACATACTAAGCAGTATGTGTGTGTGTGTATATACACACACACACATAGTGATAACGGGATCAAGTGCAGAGTGTGAGAAGAAGCTTAGATCAGTGTGTACTAGGGCAACCCCAATAGCACCTAAACTTTGTGAGCACTTATTCTGTGCCAGCATCTTTCCAGGAGCTTGTACATTTATTAACTAACTAAATTCTCATAACAACCCTAGAAGGTAAGGACGATTAATCTCCCTGCCTCAGATGAGGAAATTGAGCACAAGTAAAGTTAAATAACTTGTTCACGGTCACAGAGCCAGTAAGTAGTGGAGGCAGGATCGAACCAAGGAATCTGACTCAGTGCATGCTCTTAACCACCATTTTACAAATACCACCAACCATAAAAGGTCTTCCCAAGAATAGAACTTGAAAGAATAATGGGGTTTAGGTCAGATGGAAAAAGAAGAGAGCCTTTCAGAGGTAAAGAGATGGCTGGAGGGCTGGGATGGAAACCAACGGATGTGTCTGGGTGGGTGAGGAGTTGGGCTGGATGGAGAGGAGGGTCCACGATGGACATGTTGGGAGAGCATAGGAGCCTTGGATTCCAGGCAAAGGCGGTGGCATTCGATTCTGTGCACACTGGGAGCTGCTTGTGTTGTAAAGCTGGAGGAGATAATAAAATGGTTCTCAGGAAAATAATCTGATGGTTTTGTAGAGCATCTGAAACATTCTTCTAGAAGGATCGATTTATAGGCTCATAGAACGTAAGGAATGGAAGAGAGACGTAGAGTCGATGTTGACATCAAGATCTAGGTAAAACTGGAAGATTCCCCACTTACAGTGTTGACAGTGTGTCTTGAGATTTTCAGTGACCTTCCTTTTTTTTTTTAACTGATTCATGGGGTTTCTAACTTCCTAAATTAAATGAGCACGTATTACTTTGTCATAAGAGAAGAAAAACTGTAAGAAACGCAAAGCAAGTTAAACTGCTTTAAAAACTGCAGAATGGACGCTCTGCAAATGTATAATCAGGGATGGCTCATTGGTACTTTAAAAGTCTGGAGGTGAGCTTTATATTGTGTTGCCTTTATAGCATGTGGCTGTGCACATTATTCTAGGCGGCCTGACAGGGTTTTCTGTTTGGTTAACCTCTGGTGTATCAGGCCTGGTGTGGGCTTGTGGTGTCAAAGGGATATCCATGCCTTGTTTTCTTAAGATCTGGAAATCTCTGAAGGAGGAAGAGGAACTTTTCCTTTGTAAAGAAGCCAGATGGGTTGGCAAGAGAGGCAAAGAGGAGAGATGCCGCCAGCAGGCTGGAAGAGGTGGGGTGGGAAGAGAAAGGGAACATTCCAGTACAGCGGTCACAGTGGGGTGGGTGTCCAGGAAAGGAGCTGGAGAATGAGAGAGAGGCTGGCAGGGCTAGAGGGACATCACGAATGTGAGCTCCTGTGAACCAGTTGAAAATGCCTACTATAACTTCTTTTTAAATAGCACAGAGGAATCTGGCATAAGTCATTGTAATAGAAAAGACCCAAGTCACATTTCATATACATTCACATAAGCTGTTGTTGGGATAGAAATACTGTAGTTATATTGCCAGGGTTTTGAGTACGTCCTTGGACAGTATTCAAATATGCAGACAGACAGATATCTAGATAGATAGATGTATTTCAGCTTCATTTCTGATATTGGAACTATATTCACTTTGAAGTTCCTCAGTTTACATATTGGGCTTTCTGCTAGTTCCTCATACATATTTCTTTTCATCTTTTTTTTTTTTGGTCGTAACTGTGGAGCTTTGATATATTTTACCCAGGATTTGTACTCTGTTGATGTGGCTCCATTCCCAGCATATGGTGGAGCAATTATTTTCTGACACATTCTTAAAAGGAGCCTTAGAGTAAACACAGGCCCTGTACACACACTGGAAACATGACAAGCAAATACTCACTAATCTTTATCTCCCTTGATGCTTGGCACCGTTCCTTGCATGTAGTAGAAGCTAATAAATAATTTATGATTCTGAAATGAATGTTATTTGAATAAGGAGGATATTTGATTACATCTTTTTTTGTTTTTGAAGCCATCTTTATTTTTTTAACATCTTTATTGGTGTATAATTTCTTTACAATGGTGTGTTAGTTTCTGCTTTATAACAAAGTGAATCACTTCTACATATACATATGTCCCCATATCTCTTCCCTCTTGCATCTCCCTCCCTCCCACCCTCCCTATCCCACCCCTCTAAGTGGTCACAAAGCACCTAGCTGATCTCCCTTTGTTTCCGCTTACCCTTCCCCCTCCCCGTATCCTCAAGTCCATTCTCTAGTAGGTCTGCATCTTTATTCCCATCTTGCCCCTAGGTTCTTCTGACCATTTTTTTTCTTTCTGTTTTTAGATTCCATATATATGTGTTAGTATATGGTATTTGTTTTTCTGTTTCTGACTTACTTCACTCTGTATGACAGACTCTAGGTTTGATTCCATCTTTTCACCTTCCTCCTTACCTTTCTGTTTTATGCAATGAAGTCATCACAGAGTCTCCCAAGGCAGAATATCTGGGATCATATAGTTGGGTGGCCCTAGGAGAGTTATTTAAATTGACCTTCAAGTACTCCTCCTGGGACTCCAACACTGACTTGGGAAAGTTACCTAACCTCAGTTTGCTCACCTACGACAATGGGTATAATAATAGCACCTAACTCTCAGGGCTGTTCTGAGGATGAAATCAGTCCAAATGTGCAAAGGGCTTGAAACAGTACTTACCACGTGTTAAGCACCACTTAGATTTTAATTATGAGTCGTAGTTTCATCATCACCATCCCATGGGATTGAGAAAGAGTAACGTGCACCTTGGGTGCTGTCAGTTATAATGGTAGTAACTGGTTGTTTTGCTGCCCTTGTTTCCTTCAACCACTTGCTGAATGGCTAATTGTCCATTTAAATAGAAAAGGGGGTATCATGAATAATACTGAGCTAATTTAATCAGATCTTCCAGGTTTGAGGAATGTTTTTGGGGGGTGTGTGTGTGACAATATTTAACAAGATTTACAAGGTAGATAGAGGCACCATTTCTCAGTCAAAATTCCTTCCGTTCATTTCATTTCGGTAGGATGGAAATCCATGTCCTTTTCATTTACAAACATTCGTAACCCGAGTCTATATGACACTAGGTTAGAAGCTCTACCACTTAGAGTTGGGAGACTTTGGATAAAGTACTTTGTAAGTTTCAGTGTCTTCATCATAAGAGGGGGAAAATAGTACCTCCATCCTGATGCGGTCGTGAGGCCTGTCACAGTAACAACGTCTAAAATATATTGAGCTCTTACTCTGTGCCAGGCTCTGATCTAAGTCTTGAGCAAACTTGAAGAGCTTAGCCTAATGCCCTCCATAAGTGTTAGATATTATTGTTGTTGTTACTAGGAGTCTGTAGGTGTAGCCGGACTGGAAGGCGTGAGCTCTAGATAAGGAGTCTGAAGGTCATGGTGGAGCTGGGATTTGAATCCTATCAGTGTGGCTCCGAAGTCCATGATCTTATACCTCATGTGACTGCTGCCTGTCACCCCAGTCCTCTGGCCACCTGCCTTCCAGCCCAACTCTCTCTGTTATGAATTGAACCTGCCTTGGTCTCCTTGCAGGGATCTCCTTCCCTGGGAACATACACCCTCTGTTTGGTGCATGTTGAAACTCTCTGTCTTGAAGCTTGTCCTGGTCACCCTCCTTGGAATGCCCAGGGCACTTTGCATGAAGGAACTTGAGAGCAGGGAACTCTTCAGACATCATTGTGTCCCTGCCTCTCTCCTCCCAATACTCCCATTTCATTTGCACTAATTGACTATCTATGGAACCAATGAACTGATTCTCTTGGAACCCAGGGCTCACCTCCCACGCTTGTCTTATAGAGTCTGGGGGAAGGACAGGAGCGTGGATGACCCCACCATTGTCACCCGGTCACTTCCCCCTGACTTTGGGAGCCATCAGTCCCCTCCTCTGTGCCATCCCATGACATGGTCCCCTCCAGAAAAGAGTAGGCTGGGCTACATACACGAAGTTTCCAGCCTCCACCGATGGGGATGGACGCTGTATATGTAAAGGCCAGGGTAGCCCATTGGAAGACACACATACACACAATTCTAAATATTGGACAAATACTCTTTGAAACCTGGACTTGTCCATCAGAGTTCACTGTGGGTCAGGTCTGGAAGTACTGGTTTGGAATAAAAATGTTTGGGGTGAGCTGATGTGCTGGGGTGCTCAGAGCTGCCTCCAATTAATGTAAATTCTGCTTTACTTTTTCTGGGGGGGCAATTTGTTGCAGCACCTCTTTTTATTATTTTTTTTTTCAGAGTGATTCTCTAGTTTTTAAAAAAATTTATTGAAGTATAGTTGATTTACAAAGTTGTGTTAATTTCTTCTGTATAGCAAGGTGACTCAGTTGTACATATATATATTCTTTTTCATATTCTTTTCCATTATGGTTTATTCCAGGATATTGAATATAGTTCCCTGTGCTATACAGTAGGACCTTGTTGTTTATCCATTCTATGTCTAATAGTTTGCCTCTGCTAATCCCAAACTCCCAATCCTTCCCTCCCCTCCCCACCCCACCTTGGCAACCACAAGTCTGTCCTCTATGTCTGTCAGTCTGTTTTTGTTGCAGCCCCTTTTTTTTTTAAAAGCTCCACTCAAACTTCACATCTTGCACTTCTTCCATGCCCAGGGATCTGTGAAGTAGTTACAGGAGGAGGGAGGGTCTACGGTTGAAGCATCTTGGGACCGGGCTCTGCAGGACTCAGTGAATCCTCGTCTTCACCTCCTGGTGGAGACTCTACCCCCAGAGGCCTGAGGTCACATCCCAACCCCTTGGGCAGCCTGCTGCTTGGACTATGTGAGCCCATCAGTAGAAATGGACATTTTAAATCCAGGCATTTAAACTGTAATCCTGCTAAATAATTTGTTTCCTGTTTTACATTGTTTACAAGAAGAGGGGGTGGAAAAATCCAGAAATGGTTTCCAGTGCGTTTCCTTCCTTCCACCCCCAATCCTGCTAAAGATACAGCATGGTAGGGTGAGCCCCAGTGCTCCCTTTTTATGTGTGCAGTTTCTTTCCTGGTAGGAATGGCATCTTTCAATTTCTGTCACTCCCGTGCTGGGACATGCTGGGCCCACAGAGGGTGCTCAGTACATTTATTGATCACTTACTGATTTCGTGCCCTGGGGTCTGAGCTCCATAGGGAATGTGGCCGGATGTTATGTTCCACCTGGGAAGACTTTCACCTCCATCGTCTGTCCGCCTTTGCAGCTTTTATCTGCTGAAATCAAGCTGCGTCCTCACTACTGAAATTACTAGCTCCGTTGCCAGAGACTTTCATTCTGCCAGATGAAGTGTGTGTGTATGTGGTCATGATCTCTCTGAAAGTCATTAACCATCAGTTTCTTGAATCTTTTTTTTTTTTTTTTTTTGCGGTACGCGGGCCTCTCACTGTCGTGGCCTCTCCCGCTGCGGAGCACAGGCTCCGGACGTGCAGGCTCAGCGGCCATGGCTCATGGGCCCAGCCACTCCGCGGCATGTGGGATCTTCCCGGACCGGGGCACGAACCCGTGTCCCCTGCATCGGCAGGCGGACTCTCAACCACTGCGCCACCAGGGAAGCCCTTGAATCTTTCTCCTTGATGATCCCCTTTCCTGATTCTTCTTTCATTGCTGATTCTACTTTTCCCCTCCATCCACCTCTACTTTTCCTACTCGCCCCGATTTGGCTCTAGATTTTGTCCTCAGCCTTCTCTTTCTTCTCCACACTTTTCCTTGTTGAGTTCATTCATTCCTTAGCTGCTGCCCGTACCCACTGCAGACGATTCCCCCAAATACAAATCTAGAGCTGTTTTACCTCCTCTGTGCCTGGCCTGTATTTCCAATGACACCACACGACATCCACACTTACCTGGCCCACATTTTATCACAAATTCAAAATCTCCAGTAGTGAATCTATTATTTGGTCAGCCCCATCTCCTTTCTCTTCTCAGCTATTCCATCTTAGTTAAAACCTCATTCTTTCCACCGCGTGGAAATACAGATCAAGTGGTCATTCTTCATGTGTCTTTCTTCCACCTCTTATACCCAGTCTGTCGTAACTCTTCCCCAAGAAAGCAAGCCTTGTATTCACTTCCATTCCACCGCCAGCACCCAGCCTGGCCCCAGTGCTTGCTCTTCACCCCAGTAACGGCCTCTCCCTCTCCCTCCTCCCCCTGCCTCTCCCATACCTGTTCTCCCCACTCGTACCCTGGCTAAGGTGGGCCCAGTGCTTCCCACCTCCCAGACCGGGCGGTCCCTGCTGCCTGGTGAGTGAAATGTGTACCCCTCTCGCTGTTCTCAACCACATGCCCTGTGACTCCAACCCCCTCCCTCCATCTCCTTCTGTAATTAATGGATTAAATCCCCAAATCAGCACTGAGTGCCTTCTACCCACCATGCACTGGGGACACAGCAGTGAAATGAGCAGAGCAGGTCCCTCCCAGCCCCCTGCGGCTGTGTTCTCCGGAGCCAGCAAGCTCGCTGTCTCTCAGCCCCTGCTGTCCCTCCACCTCCATCTTTGAAAGTCCAGCTGCCTTCTACCTCTTCCACCTGCAGTGATGAATCCCTTCTCAGAATTCCTACTGCTCTTGCTGTGAGCAGCGCTTTAGTTACACTCTGATCTTTTCATGTATATTAGTTTTAGCTCCCCAGCTGGATTGTAATATCCTTGAGGGCTACTGGTTTTTTTGTTTTTAATAAATTTATTTATTTTTGGCTGCGTTGGGTCTTCGTTGCTGCGCGCGGGCTTTCTCTAGTTGCAGCGAGCAGGGGCTACTCTTCGTTGAAGTGCACGGGCTTCTCATTGCAGTGGCTTCTCTTGTTGCGGAGCCCGGGCTCTGGGCACGTGGGCTTCAGTAGTTGTGGCTCGTGGGCTCAGTAGTTGTGGCTCGTGGGCTCTAGAGCGCAGGCTCAGTAGTTGTGGCGCACGGACTTAATTGCTCCACGGCATGTGCGATCTGCCCGAACGAGGGCTCGAACCCATGTCACCTGTACTGGCAGGCGGATTCTTAACCACTGCGCCACCAGGGAAGTCCTGGGCTACTGGTTTTTATTTGCGGTGCTAGCCATCCCCAATGTTGGGTGTGCATAGTTTTCATTGTTGTAGTAGTGTTCACAATAACTACTACTAACCTGCAGTTATATGTAATTAAGATATAATTAGGAAAATACAGTGAACAAGGCATGGCATGAAGTACTTTGTATGCATTTTATCATCTAATGAATGTGTATTGGGTACATACTTAATTGAGTTAAGGAAGACAGTTTTGTTCAGCTGTTCTCCAGCTGTGGGTCTCAGGGGAGTCCTTTCTGCTCTCTGACACTCAGTTTCCTCATATGCAAAATTGGGAACTGGATTCCTGCTTTTTTTTTCTTTTTGATTCCTGCTTTTTAAGGTTCTTTCCAGTTCCAACACTGATGTTCAATTTCATTTCAGTCCCCTTGTTTCTAGAGAAACTTTACTGTATACTGTGCACAGATTTGTTGCTTAGGGAATATAAAACAAATAGGGCACTATTCGTGCCCCCAAAGTTTTCACCATCCATCATAATAACAGGAAGCCAGAGGTGTCGGAGGGGTGAGAGGACAGAGCCAATTACATCACTGGGAGAAAGCAGGGAGATTTCTGAGTTGGTTCTAATTAGAAGCTTCCTGAAGGAGGAGAGATTTCCGTTCAGTTGAAAGGAGGCAGTTGAGGGAGTGGGAGTACAGAGCATCTCCTGGCAGAACGGGTGGGCAAAGCAGCTATTCAGCGGAGACCAGAACAGGTTGTGTTGAAGACCAACCAGCGAGACATTCTGCTGCGTGCTGAATTTAAAGTGGTGACCATGTTGTTACTGCAACCTATCACAGGAGAATCTCGCCTACATCAGAAAAGTATGTGGATCCCAGAGGGGATTTGAGAGGCATCCTCAGGTTGAAACCATTTATTTTGGCATCCTCACATGCCAAGGCCACGGTGGGGGAGGGCATCCATCCCGAGGATGACACATATGGGTTCCTAACATAATAGAATACAATGAATTACCATGACAATCGGCTAATATTAGTGTTTAATAATAGTAAATATTTATGTCTCCTCATTTCAAAAAGGACCTGAAGGGGTTTGCAAATATATTCACATGCAACAAGATAAAAATACAAGAGATTAAAAAAAATGAGAAATTAAAAGAAGAAATAATAGTGTGAGGCCAGAGGAGAAGTGCCCAAAAGCTCTGAATACTTGACCAGAGGTGGGTGCATGATAGGGGCTCCGCGTCTCAGCAACCAATGCATCCTTTCCTGAAAGGGAAGTTTTTATTTTTAATAATGTAGCACCTCAAGGATTCCAAGCTTGTATTCAGAGCCTTATTCTTACTGATCAAAGAGGTTTTGCTTTCATTCCTGTTGACTGCTATTTAAATAAACTCATGAGAAATGAAAGCTGAAAGCAAGACGCCTGCCCAAGGCTTTGTGGCTGAACTTGTGCGGCTGCGTCGCAATGCACCAGTGGTTTTGCTTAAGGAAACCCCAGTCCTGAGGTTGAAGAGAATGTCTTCTCCTTAGAAAATGTGACTTCCTTCTAGGAAAGGCCTTTCTCTCTGCCTCCCCCATCTACCCACCCCGCCCAGCACACTTTTCCCCAAATACACTCTTTTATTAGTCAGTGCCATCTGAGAAAGGGCACTCTGCCTGGAGCCGCTGGGGCTTTATCTGCGAGGATGATGGAGCAGGGAGAGATGGGCGCGAGGCCCCAGCCCCACCGCGCCCCGGCTTTGCTCTTGTTGACAGTGTGAAGCAGCACGAGCGCTACGGCCAGCTGACCCTGGTCAACTCCACCGCGGCCGACACGGGTGAATTCAGCTGCTGGGGGCAGCTCTGCAACGGCTACATCTGCAGGAGGGACGAGGCCAAAACGGGCTCCACCTACATCATTTTTACAGGTAAAAGGTTGGCTGCGTTAGTGGAACTCTTCAGACCTCTGGACCTGGTCCATATTACAGGTTCCCGCTGTCTGCTGATTATCAAGTAAGTACAATCAGAGCGCTCACTGTTTGCCAGGCTCTGGGCTCAATGCTTTACATCAATTATTTCATGTAAGTCTCACAAGAACCCTTCAGGGTCAGTACTAATATCATTTTTTTTTTCCAATGGGAAAGTTGAGGTTTAGAGAGATTAAGTAAGTCCTTCAGGTCAGACTGCAAGTAAGTGGCTGAACCTGGATTTGCACCCAGAACTGTCTGGTTCCAGAGTCTGTACCACATTGTCCAATATTGTAGCCACTAGACATGTGTGACTTTAAATGTAAATGAGGATTAGTTAAAATTAAAGCTAAAAACTCAGTTCCTGGGTGGCACTCACCGTGCTTCAAGTGCTCTACTGGCGCGTGTGGCTGTAGCTGTCCTAATCGATGGTGGGGACAGAGGACCACCCATCATCACAGAAAGCTCTATCGCACAGCGTTGCTGTAGACTTTCGGTCGCTGTGCTCTCAGAATCTCTGATGAGCTCCTTTCCGGAAGCTCCACAGTCACAGGATGCCTGGCTAGAGGCCTCCGCGCGTTTGTCTTTGCGAGTACCGTGAGCTGAGGTTTGGGGGCAGTGTTCCCAAAGCCTGCAGCCTGTGTGGCTCCAATCCTGATGCCTGAATCCCACTGAGGTGCCTGAAAATAGGCAGATCTTCTCCCCTGTAGGGTCAGATCTGGGTTTGCCAGGTGGAACTTGCACTTGGAGAAACGGGCCCTGGAGAATAGCTTGCCAGCCTCCTTCCTCTGCTGAGATCTCTAAACTCTAGAGTTTGGAGGAAGATGTTCTCCGACAAGGCTCAGAGGTCAGGAACAGCTTTCAGGAATCTTTCAAATGCTACGCCCTAGCGCTGCTGTGGTCCAAGGCACTTCAGGTGAAGCCAGGAGGCTTTCTGAGTGGGCAGGGGCCGCCACAGTGACTTAGGTCTACAACTCAGATGACCTCAGGCTCTGGCCCTTAATGAACGCTTTAGCAAAATCTCATGCATTCTCCCCTCCTACCCGAAGAGCTCCTCTCTGGCAGGCAGATACACGAGCAGGGTGCTCTGCCCTCCTGGAAGCACAGGCCTCTCATTCCATTTCCACAATACCGTGAGGAGGTAGGTGGAAACTACTTAGTTATCTGTTTTAGAAATAATAATGCTGATGCTGAGACGCAACAGGGCAAGGTGACGTGTTCCACGTTCCATGACTTCACGTGGCGGAGTAGAGAGTCAAATCCCCTTTTTCTGATCCAGGATCCAATGTTCTTACTGCCTCAACCCACTTTTAAGACAAGGCGATGGACAGATTGACAGGCACACACGAGCTAGCATAAATGGTGTCGTCAGAATTGCTGACAGTTGTTCATGGGCCATCGCTTCTGAGTCTCATTCTGGAATGTGCCACCCAGAAGTGCCCATGGGCCCTTAGTATGATACGACACCAGGAAGCAGCAGTGGAAAAGGCAACTAATGAAGACTAACAGAGCCTGTTGTTCTGGACAAGAAGTGATACCACATTTCAAATTGCAGAATGAAAATTCTATGTGGTGATTAGCACTGTCACGTCTTCCCCAAATAGTGGTTTTTGGAGCTGAGGTTTTGAACTGAAGACCTCCCTCAAGCAGACTGTCTCACTAGGGTCATAGGTTCTCTGAGTTCTGGAGGTAGATCCTCTTAACTTACGGAAGCCCTTTTGTGCATCAAAGGAAGGCTGAGAAAAATCAATATTTATTTCAACCTTCAAGAAACCTGGATCAGGGACGCGACCTAAAGCGTTGTATTGTTTTCTTATTCCTCGGCACTAGAAGTCCGGTTGGATTTTCGGTATAAGGTTTAGCGATGTGTCTTTTCAGCCACTGGGTGGGTTTGGAAAACCAGGATGGGCTGTTATGGAGGCTATTGGCTCTGGAGTCTTTCAGAACATATGCTTCCCTACCACCCACACAGAGAAAAGTCTGGCATTCATTATGTTTTTATGTTTCCTACGGTTTGATTGCAAACACTGTGAAGCTTCTTTTGACTGTGGTTAATTTGCGCAATTTTTGATGAAGCAACTGCCACATGTTATATTTAATCTGCATCCAGGAGGCTCTCAGAGGGTTTTTCCCCCCTCTCTAACTTTATATTGAAGGATAATGTATACAAAGGGAAATACACAAATCATGACTCTACAGCTCAGTGGGGGATCCTCAAGGGAACTGTACATATGTAACCACTACCCAGATCAAGGAGGAGGATATTACCAGCAGTAGGGCTTCTTCATAGTAAAAGGCATAGGCTCCAGTTTACAGATGTAGTGAAACCACATTAACAAGCACTTTACCAAATGTGGAGTTTGTTATCATTTGGATTTTAGCTTATAGCCTATTAACTAAGTTTTTTGAGTGGGGGGCATATGTGATCTATAATTTTAAATATAAACTTGAACATACTTTTTTTTGGTAGATGGAATCTACTGATGGCAATTTTTTTTTTATTTTAAAGGAAATTCAGTATTATTTTTCAAGTTACAATAATCAAATGAATAAAATATTTTATGTAGTACATGCTTAATAAATGTCAAGTGATGAATAAATGAAAATTTGACAGGTTTAATTCATAGATAATAATTTGTTTACTCATTCATATATTCTTCCTGCAGCCTTTCTTACTCCATTCACTTGGCAAATACATATTTTTTTTCTGTTTGTTAAAGCAACGGGTGTGGTCACTTCTTTCAAAGCATGGATTATAGTACAGGAAGTAAGACCTCATTTTTGTGTTCTGAAGTTCAGATTGTCCCCTTCTACCGGCTTTGCTTGTTGGTTCAGATTCCTCCATAAAACCTTAAAACAAACGTTGTTTCTGAATCTGACAACCATACATTCCTTAAATACGTTTGCTAAGAAGAGATCTTTAATACTATCTGCTCCAGATTCTCCTCATTACAAATGGGGTTGTTGAAGCACAGAGAGATGAAGTGACATGTTCAAGGCCACACGGACTTATTCTGTGTGAACACAGGGGTGTTAGGGACGATGTTGAGCAAGGTGCCCTCGCCTAAGCCTGAAGGTCAGTTTATCGTGAAGTGGCACAAGTCACCCAGGCTGATGGAAAGTCTTGCAAAAGATGGAGACTCAGTAAGCCATGACTCCATGTTACAGAAGCTGGCGCTCAGAGCTAAAGAACTCTTGGCCCATGGAGACATTTGCTATTGTGTCCAGGAATTCTGTCCCCAACCTAAAAAACAAAAAAATTGTACAACTGGGGCACAAAGGCTAGTGAAGAAAGCCAAGAATAATTGTTTCGGGAATATTGTAGGAAAACATAGGAGACAATGGAATAAATGTTGAGTGTGATTCAGTTCAAAGATTTCTCTTAGATATTAGTGTAACCTCTCACAGAATGATCCAGAAAACAAAGTATTTAATGTGCCGTGCCCAAAACAAAAAGCAAAACCCCCCAAACCCAATCCAGAGTCCCTTGACTGTCCTGAGGGATGAATGGATAAACCAGTCCTTACTTCTGTAAGATACAAATGCCATCATCTAGAGCTTAAAGAACATGCAGCGCGATTTCAAAGGGAACAGGAGAAGTGTAAGCAAATGGCTGCAGGTCCCCAGCCCAGTGGCAGCCAAGCAGAGCCCAGAACCTGAGACCAGCGGGTTCCTCATCTATCCCTGCTTGATTCCCTTTCCATTGACCTTGCCAGGAACGAGTCCTCTGGGCTAAGAGGACACCAGCACCCTCACTGGGCCCGTCTCAGAGAGGCTCTGCTGAGCCAGGAGATTCCTCCCAACGGGCAGATACTAAGCAAGGGCTGTGGGGCTGACTTCTCTAGACACACAGCAGATTGTCCACAGGTGTTAAAGCTGCTCTTAACACAAGGAAATTGGCCTCCTTCCCTGCTTCCTAAGTGGGACAATACAATGGGCCTGATTTGGGCTTGAACTAATACCTATTTTACTTCCTTTAAGAAGATGGGAAGTAACATCCTTCTTCCAAAAAAGGAAAAGTATTTTTAAAAATAGCCTTTTCAATTCATAAGGACTCCATTATCTGAGTATATTGCTAATCCACCCTCATCTTTGTGCCCTGAATATAAGAATCCCTTTAAGTGCTCTTACCTTGTTTCTCCAGAATAAATAAGGCTGTGTCTTTCCCTTTGCAGAGAAAGGAGAACTCTTTGTACCTTCTCCCAGTTACTTTGATGTCGTCTACTTGAACCCGGACAGACAGGCTGTGGTTCCTTGTCGAGTGACTGTCCTGTCAGCCAAAGTCACGCTCCACAGGGAGTTCCCGGCCAAGGAGATCCAGGCCAACGGAACAGACATCGTTTATGATATGAAGAGAGGCTTTGTGTATCTGCAACCTCACTCTGACCACCAGGGGGTGGTCTACTGCAAGGCGGAGGCCGGGGGCAAGTCTCAGATCTCTGTCAAGTACCAGCTGCTCTATGCAGAAGGTAAGCCCGCTCCCCTCCAGGGCCGAGATGTGAGTCACTTCCAGCTGGTCAGCATCAGGTTCTGCTGTTCCCAATTATGGAGGGAAATTAGGCACAGAATGCTGTTCTTAAAGGCTCCTCTGCAGCACCGCCATTTCTAGAACGTTCTACCTCCTTGCCCGTGACCCCAACGCAACTCCCCCCGACTCCCTTCTCTTCAAGTCCTTGCAACATTCACTCTGGTCCTGCCTCCGTGTGACCGATCATGGGGATCCCAGATCCCCATGTCATCCTCCCGTGCTCTCCAGCCTGAGCTTCGGGCACACAGTCAGCCAGCGAGCAGCTCTCCTACGGCAGCACCACCCGTCACCTCCCGTCCCTTGACAAGTGTTCTCTCAGGCCTCCCTCCCCCGACTTGCAGGAGAGAAAGCACCCTCCCCAGCCCTGTGAGGGAGGAGAGGAGGTGGTCCCTCACTGATGACTCTCCTCCCTCCGAGGAACTCTGACATGAGCCTGGTGAGTGGTCTGCGTGTGGGGTGGAGGGGTCCTGCTCAGGGACCCTGTGATGGGATGAGTGGCCCCAGAGCTAGCTGCTCTCTGAGATGAGAACTTAGGCTCCTTCATGCCCCTTGTTCTCAGCCGTGAGACTTATTCACAAGGCCACAATCTCCAACACTCTGCTACGAAATAACCCTCTCAGCCCTCCATTAACCACCCTCTGCTGCAGCCATCTCTCTCCTCCATCACAGCCAAACTCCCTGAAAGAGCCCTCTCCGTACCCATCCGTCCTCTCCCCTCCCACATGCTCCTTAGCTTTCTCCCCTAAGCTCCACCAAAGCAGCCTTGGCTAAAGGCCCTCCCAGGCCATTAAGTCCAGCAGACAAGTTTCTGTCCTTGTCCTTCTAGATTCTACTTTGCCTACATGAAACCCTCTCTCCCCTGGTCCCATTTTTTTTTGCTGCTTTTCCCACAGCCTTCTCATTCTGCTTTGCCAGCTGTTTAATTTTTTAAAAAATTTTTTATTGGAGTGTAGTTGATTTACAGTGTTGTGTTAGCTTTAGGTGTACAGCAAAATGAATTAGTTATACATGTACATGTATCCACTCTTTTTAAGATTCTTTTCCCATATAGGCCATTACAGCGTCTTGAGTAGAGTTCCCTGTGCTATACAGTAGATCCTTATTAGTTATCTGTTTTATATATAGTAGTGTATATATCTCAATCCCAATCTCCCAATTTATCCCTCCCCCTGCTTTCTCCCCTGGTAACCATAGGTTTGGTTTTTACATCTATGATTCTATTTCTGTTTTGTAAATAAGTTCATTTGTACCCAGTTTTTAGATTCCACATATAAGTGATATCATATGATATTTGTCTTTCTGTGTCTGACTTACTTCACTCAGTATGACAATCTCTAGGTTGATCCATGTTGCTGTAAATCGCATTACTTCATTCTTTTTAATGGCTGAATAATATTCTATTCGTCTGTCGATGGACACTTATGTTGCTTCCATGTCTTGGCTATTGTAAATAGTGGTGCAATGAACATCGTGGTGCGTGTATCTTTTTGAATTATGGTTTTCTTCGGATATGTGCCCAGAAGTGCGATTGCTGGGTCATACAGTAGGTCTGTAGTTTTTTAAGTAACCTCCATATCGTTCTCCATAGTGGTTGTACCAATTTACATTCCCACCAACAGTGTAGGAGGGTTTCCATTTCTCCACACCCTCTCCAGAGTTTATTGTTTGTAGATTTTTTGATGATGGCCATTCTGACTAGTGTGAGGTTGATACCTCATGGTAGTTTCGATTTGCATTTCTCTGATAATTAGTGATGTTGAGCATCTTTTTATGTGCTTTTTGGCCATCTGTATGTCTTCTTTGGAGAAATGTCTATTTAGATCTTCTGACCATTTTTTGACTGGGTTCTTTGTTTTTTGATATTGAGCTGCATGAGCTGTTGTTATATTTTGGAGATTAATCCCTTATCAGTCGATTCATTTACAAATATTTTCTCCCATTCTGTGGGTTGTTTTTTCATTTTGTTTATGGTTTCCTTTGCTGTGCAAAAGCTTTTAAGTTTCATTAGGTCCCATTTATTTATTTCTGTTTTTATTTTTATTACTCTAGGAGGTGAATCAGAAAAGATCTTGCTGTGATTTATGTGAGAGAGTGTTCTGCCTATGCTCTCCTCTAAGTGTTATATAGTATCTGGCCTTACATTTAAGTCTTTAATCCATTTTGAGTTTATTTTTGTGTACGGTGTTAGGGAGAGTTCTAATTTCACTCTTTTACATGTAGCTATCCAGTTTTCCCAGCACCACTTATTGAAGAGACTGTCTTTTCTCCATTGTATATTCTTGCCTCCTTTGTCATAGATTAGGTTACCATAGGTGCTTGGGTTTATCTCTGGACCTTCTATCCTGTTCCATTGATCTATATTTCTGTTTTTTGTGCCAGTACCATATTGTTTTGATTACTGTAGCTTTGTATAGTCTGAAGTCAGGGAGCCTGATTCCTCCAGCTCCATTTTTCTTTCTCAAGATTGCTTTGGCTATTTGGGGTCTTTTGTGTTTCCATGCAAACTGTAAAATTTTTTTGTTCTAATTCTGTGAAAGATGCCATTGGTAATTTGATAGGGATTACACTGAATCTGTAGACTGGTTTGGGTAGTATAGTCATTTTGACAATGACATGGTATATCTCTCCATCTGTTTGTGTCATCTTTGATTTCTTTCATCAGCATCTTACAGTTTTTTGAGTACAGGTCTTTGGCCTCCTTAGGTAGGTTTTATTCCTAGGTATTTTATTCTTTTTGATGTGATGGTAAATGGGATTGTTTCCTTAATTTCTCTTTCTGATCTTTCATTGTTAGTATATAGGAAAGCAAGAGATTTCTGTGTATTAAATTTTGTACCCTGCGACTTTACCAAATTCACTGATGAGCTTTAGTAGTTTTCTGGCAGCTTCTTTAGGATTTTCTGCATATAGTATCATGTCATCTGCGAACAGTGATAGTTTTACTTCTTTTCCAATTTGGATTCTCTTTTCTTCTCTGATTGCCATGGCTAGCACTTGCAAAACTATGCTGAATAAATGTGGCAAGAGTGGACATCCTTGTCTTGTACCTGATCTTAGAGGAAATGCTTTCAGCTTTTCACTGTTGAGAATGATGTTAGCTGTGGGTTTGTCATATATGGCCTTTATTACATTGCAGTAGGTTCCCTCTATGCCCACTTTCTGGAGAGTTTATCATAAATGGGTGTTGAATTTTGTCAGAAGCTTTTTCTGCATCTGTTGAGATCATATGGTTTTTACTCTTCAGTTTGTTAATGTGGTGCATCATATCACATTGATTGCTTTGCATATATTGAAGAATCCTCACATCCCTGGGATAAACCCCACTTGATCATGGTGTATGATCCTCTTAATGTGTTGTTGGATTCGGTTTGCTGGTATTTTGTTGAGGATTTTTGCATCTATGTTCATCAGTGTTATTGGCCTCTAATTTTCTTTTTTTGTGGTATCTTTGTCTGGTCTTGGTACCAGGGTGATGGTGGCCTCATAGAATGAGCTGCCTCTCCTAGGTTTTAAGTGTTGGAGTTCCCCAAGGCACCTTCTTTGTCTGTCCTCATCCTCTTCCTGGGTGTTCTCAACCATAGCCATGCTCTGCTGCGTATCTATTCACTAATCACTCCCAGGGGAATATATGTGGCCCGGATCTGGGAATGCAAGCTTCGTGTATCCAATTCTCTCCCTAACATCTGTGCTGAGATGCTTCACAGGCCCTTCCTTGGACTCTGGGCCTTCCTCCCAGGTCTGGTTCTCCAGCTTTCCTCCTCCCAGTGATGGCACTGCAGTTCCAGGGTGCAGGAGCCCCAAACACTCCCAGCTCCTCCCAGTTCTTTTGACTTATTCCATCAAATCCCCCAAATTCTGCTGTTTCTCTCCATCCTACTGCTAAGAGTTCAACTACCATCATCTCTTCCTTGAGCCAATATGAATACCTTTCCAACTGCTCTCTTCTGTGCCCATGCTTTCTCCATCTTCCACACTGTAGCTGATTATAGCTCCAGTTAAAACCATTCAGTGGGCTTCTGCTTTTCCTAGCAGAATCTTCCATGTGGCCTGAAAGGTCTGCTTGCATGGCCGGCCTCTGCCCTCTCCCAGGCTTCCCTAACCTCCCCTCCGGGACTGTCTGCTGGTGCCTCCCCTTTTTCCTTCAGATTTTAGTTCAAACCTCACTTAAGGAAGCCTTTCCTGCTTCTCAGACCATCCTGAACCTCCCCAGCACTCTGGGCTTCTCCTTCAAGTTCTTCCCACAACTCAGGTTCTAAACCAACCACACAGTGACCTGCTGAGTGTCTGCCTCTCCCATTAGAATAGAGGCCCCAGAGCTCAGAGACCACGTCTGTCTGGTTCGCTGCCATAGCCTCCACTCCCAGCACGTGGCCTTGCTCAAGGCTGCTGTCAAACTTACTCGAGTGAACTGAGCCTAATGAAGAATTGTGTCTCTGAAATGCTGTGAAGTAGAAACATCACGCACCCTTCCTACGAATGCCTCTCCCTTTGGCAGATTCAGACTCTCTCCTGTACTTCCTGAGGCCGCACACCTGTCCATCTTCACCCATCAGTGGCTCTCCCTCCAGGCTGCCTTCTCTTCCTTCTACTTGCTCTGCCCCCAGTCCCCCTCTTCTCCCTCTGCCTTTTTTTTTTTTCCCTCTACCTTTTTATTCCCTTCTTCTCCCTCTACCTTTTTATTCCCTTCATGTGAGCTCCTGGCAGACCTTCTGGGCTCTTCTCTTCATTACAAGTGTAATGCCTGGACCTGGGGACTTCTGGATGACCACCCTGTTCTGGACCACCAAGGTAGAGAAAGAGGAGGTGTTAGAGGAAACCAGAAGTGGTGGAGAGGGTAGGCCCGATGCTAGGTGGGGAGCTGAAGAAAGGCAGGAATGTTCCATACCTGCCCAAAGAAGAGAACACGTCTGTTGGTTTGTCTCTGCCATGGCCCATGGATTTCATCTCACGTCCCCTGTCCCCTGCTCACTTCCAGTTCCCAGTGGTCCTCCATCAACAACCATCTTGGCATCTGCAAACAAAGTGAAGGGTGGGGATGACATCAGCGTCCTCTGCACGGTCCTCGGGGAGCCGGATGTGGAGGTGGAATTCAGGTGGATCTATCCAGGGCAGAAGGTAAGCATACCCCGGCCTCAGCCAGCTGCCTTACTTGTTTTGTTCCCTACCCACCCCCAACTCACTGATACGGACTGTAACTTAAAGACGTATGAGAGACGTGTGCAGCTATGGTAGGGCTAAGGCTCACTTGTTTTCTCCTAAGATGTTTCAGTATATTTACAAATGGCTTTTTTTAAAGGACAGGAAAAAGGTGACTGGGTTCCATTAGACAATTCAGTCAGTGTACTCTCTTCATGTTATTTTTCTTCATGACCCTTAAGGAAGGGGACGGGGCATGAACAGGAAAGGAGGGCCTCCTTCCTTCACCTGCAACCTCAATCTTCAATCTTAATTCTGGGTCAGTTGGAGGCCAATCCAACCTCCTTCTGGAATCCTTCAGTATTCTCCCCTATAAAAGCTGGGCCCCAAAGCAAGGAGCTCTAAGTAGACAACCACCAAGTTGGCATATAAATCCAGGCCTTCAAAAAGGTGCTGAGGCCGAGATCATTTTAAAATAGACTTCCCATAAAAACAACTCCAGCACATGTAGCCTCTGGGCCTGTTCTGCTCACAAAAATAAACAGCTTTGCTACCAACATGGAATAATCCCTTTGTTGCCAGAAGAGATTTGGCCTCCTAAGATGTACTCACTCTGTAGCAAATACACTTCTGCTTTCAGGGCTGTGATTGGTGGAAAATAACTCCCCCTGGAGAACGGTACTTTTCTAGAACTAGGTACTTGTTTTTAAAAAGTGTTGTTCCGTTTAGAAGACATTAATAGTTTTCATTAGAGGTGGGTTTTTTTTTTACGTTGCTAATTAGCAGAAAGGGTATTAATTTAGTAATACTATAAATATGACAATTATGTTAAACTAATCCAGAAAACACTACTTATCACCAAAGTTGGAAGAAGCATCTCAAAAGTGACCATCTCACTTTCTAGAAATACGAAGTTAAGTCACCTAGGGTGTCCCGTTACCCATCCTCGGTACAACTTCTCTCCCGCTGTAGTCCTAGGGCACATCTGACTAATCTTATGTCTCCCTCTCCCAGTCCGAACAATTAGGGGCTCGTATGCATTTACACGGGGAGTGCTTCGGGCTTCTTTTTGACTTTAAGTTCTGTGAATAAGAACCACTGTGCGAAGGGGTGAACGTGGGGAGTGTCAACAGGAGAGCAGTGGAAAATTTTATCTGTATTCTTATGCCTAATACCAGTCCCACATTCTTGGAGTTCCAAAAGAATAAAATTTATATTAAGTAGAAACATTGATGAAAAGGGCAGAAAGAGGGCTTCCCTGGTGGCGCAGTGGTTGGGAGTCCGCCTGCCGATGCAGGGGACGCGGGATCGTGCCCCGGTCCGGGAGGATCCCACATGCTACAGAGCGGCTGGGCCCGTGAGCCATGGCCGCTGAGCCTGCGCGTCCGGAGCCTGTGCTCCGCAAAGGGAGGGGCCCCAACAGTGAGAGGCGCGCGTACCGCAAAAAAAAAAAAAAAGGGTAGAAAGTGAAAGCCAAACAGCATAATGAAATTCAAGACTGCTTGGAAAAAATGCAGCCTAGACTGACTAGACAGTGTTGAGCTGCGCATACCAAACAGTCTTTTAGAAGCATGTGTTTTGCACTTTGCGGAGGATGAACGGGAGCTGTTTACAGCAGTTGTGGTTTGTGCTTCAGCCCCGGGGGGTGTCGTTCAACAGGATGAAAGGCCCGTGACGATTCAAGACACTTGGCGGCTGATCCACAGAGGACTGGGCCACACCACGAGGATCTCCCAGAGCGTCCTGATCGTTGAAGACTTTGAGATAGTTGACGCAGGTTATTACATTTGCACCGCTCAGAATCTCCGAGGACAGACCTCAGTAGCTACCACTGTGGAGTTTTCCTGACTTGGAAGATGAAGTACAAATGAATTGACGGAAAGCCCACTTGTGTACACAACCAGCTCCAGGGTTCTTTTGACTAGTGCTTTGCCAGAGGCTGATGTCGAGCGCCAAACCCCAGGCCCTGCCTTGTGAGTCAGACCCAGACCTCCAAACTAAAAGGAAGTCACCCGGTCTAATTATAGAAGTGTTAATTCTAGCAGAAAGCATGTATTCTGACTGCCGACCTACATATATGGGTTTCTAGTGTTTATACTAAGAAGGCATATATGTAAACAACTTTATATAATCATTTCTATTAAACGAGCAAGTTTTTGTAAAAAACAAAAAATGGGCTAAGTGCTCGTTTTTTAAGTTGGCTTGAAGTACATACAGAAGGATTTTTGGGCAGCAATGTCTGAGTCAATACCTAATATTCTCTTTGATATAACAACCACAAAATATGAGAATGTAAAAACAGAGTAATAATATAGTTCAACTATACAACATGAACTATTGTATGATATGAAGGTATCAAAAAATATGTAAACTTTTTAACCACTGCACTCAAAAGTACTAGTTCTAGATTAGACATTCTATAAGAACCACAGCATGTGTTTTTAAAAGGTTAACTTTTGATATAAAATAGATGCACAGATCAAGGAAGATTCAACTTTGTTTAGGCTTTTTTTTTTTTACCATCTTCAAAAATATTTAGACTGTAGCTGTTCCAATTTTCTTACCTTTCTTACAGCAGAACTTATTATTAAAACCAGTAAAAATTTATTTCTCAAATACACACAGCTTTGAATTTAGAAAAGAAAAGCTCTAAGTCTAGCTCTGTGAGCCAAATTTCAGCCCATGACCAGTTTTGTGGTTGCACTGGAAATTCCTGGGAAATAGGTTAAGAAGGAGACACGATGTCAATTCCTGTGCCGCTATAAACTGGGTAACACTTTGGAGGGTGAAGTATGTCAGAGGATGCAATTCTTCTATTGAATATTCCAGCATTATTTATTTGATCAAAGTAAAATACTTTCCATCACTACAAACTGAGCACAACTACAGTTGTTTACACATCCGTATTTTTATGACGTGCCAACATTTTGCATCCTAAGTGATAACATTTGGTTTGAAGATAATTTTACAGTTCCGTGTTTTGTTTCCTATCTTCTCTCCTGTTGTCTCCCATTCTCTGAAGACATTTTATATTAACTGTGTAAGGATCATTTCCCCAGACACCTAAATGGCATGGAGCACAGCAGGGAACAGCACGAGATTGACCATGTGCAGGGAAAGGATGGCAAACCCAACTTTGGCTAAGGACATTGAGAACAACTTGGAAAGGTGAGCAGAGAGATTCCAGGAGGTGGCAGTGAACCTATGTTCCCATTCATCAGAAACAAACGTGGAAGGTTACACACATAATCAACGGTTGGAGGTTAAAAACTTCAGACACAATCACTAGTAAAACAAAAACTAACAAAAAACCATGCATCATGAATATCAATCTGCTTTGTAGTGTACACGTAAATGTCAACTCAAAGGTCCACCTCTAGTAGCCTGAATCTGTTCTTACTACAGCGCTTATCTGTACAGCCATCGAACATCAGTAATGCTGATTAGTAAATACAGCACAAGCTTGACACATGCAGGGAGAAAGAAAAAAGCCACAGTTCTTCCTTCCACCTCCCCCAAAGTCTCAGAAGTGGGGGAGGTAATAAGTGAAGTTTTGAAAGGAAATTGAAATGCAAATTGAGAAGAACTGTACAAGCCACATTCTTCTCTCATCAGCTGGTCATTCTGCTACCTTCCCAAGGACAGAAGGACTCCTCAAAGGTACGTGGAAGTTTAGCATTATCTCCAGAGACTGTTTTGTTCTATTATCAAGGTGCTCATGTTCCTCCATAAGCACTGAGTCCTATCTTTCTTAGTTCTGCGAGCCAATGACTCCTTTTCATTCTTTAATCTCTCTAGGATTTCCCAAAATTTATACTGTCGGATCCAGGCCTTGGTTTATTTGGAAAGTGGTTCAGCACCTTGAAGATGAGCTGGCTCTGGAAAAGCACATTCCTTGTCCCAGAGAAAAAGTAGGAAGGAGGTAGAAGGTTTGCTTTTGTGGCTCTGGATGGGGGAGAAAGGAGAGGGGGGAATGGGGATAGTGGGAGAGAAGCGGCCAGTTGAAATCACTGAGGATAGCTCAGATCAAGATAAAAATAAGGCAGAAAGCAATCCATGGGTACTGCCCTTTCTTCATACACACTTTTTTAAAAGCAAAATTAGGGTTCTACATTTGCTCATAGCCTGAGAAAATGGGTTGTAGTATTTTACATCCACATGGGTAAGTTTAAAAAGTCTAGCTAGTTTCAACTGACATGGCTGAACACTGAAAGGCTGCCAACAAGTTACTCTGAAAGGATGCAAAGCATGAACAGACGCGGGCAAGTCAGAGCTCTTTCTGTCTCTCCCTCTCCCCCCCATGGCAAAGGGCTGAGCAGGGTTGGTGGTAAAGAATTCTAGTTCTAGCAACTACTGCTCTTTCTTCTATGGCTTTTGCAGAGATGCATACACTGACTATTTAATTAGCACATCTCTAGACAGACTCAGCAAAGGAGGCAGCATCAGACACATGACACTCGGTTACATCCACTTCATTCACACATCCCCAGTCAGACCAAAATGTAAATCACAAGAAGGTGTCTGTGGTGAAGAACATTACAAAGGTTATATAAATCTTTATCTTAACAGGCCCCTGAGAGTTTTCCCCTTTATGCGTAGGTGAAAAAGGCAACGAACAAGATCTTCTCGTTCCGTAAGTGCTTTGTGCAACAGCGTCCACGTAGATCCATTCCGACAGCATCGTTTGGGGAGGAGTCTCCTGGACCGAGTCGGACGTCTTCCTCCAGAGTTCTGGTCTTGTCTGGAAGGGGCCGGTTCGGGCCATGACTTTCCAGTTCTAGGACAGGCTGTGCGTGTCAGCGAAGGTGGCTCCAGCCCCGCCCCCTGCCCCCACGATTGTGGGTGGGTCAGTACTGCAGAAACGCAGTCTGTCTCCAGCTCCCAGGAAGGTCATCTGGGCGAGATGCTGGGGCTGGGGAAGGAGCCGGAGTTCCGCGGCGACTGGAAGGGGATGGCGGGTGACGTGGGGGACCTCTTGGGGCTGCACAGGTCCCCGTTGTGCAGCTTCCACAGCAGCTCCTCGTTCTCCATGGAGAGGCGCTTGTTGACTTTGGACTCCTTCTCCAGCGACTCCTGCAAGACGGCCTGCTCCGTGGAAAGTTGCCTGGAAGACAAAAAAAAAAAAAAAAAAAAGCCAGAAATCCTGTGACTCTGATTGCTTCTTTCTTTTTTTTAAAGGTTGAAAAAAATCTTACTATTTTAAAGTTGAGAGCCCCAAATGATCTCTTTGGAATAAAAGGAGCTACCGTGCATGGGTACTGGGCTGGCAGAGAAACCCGGGAAGTGTGACCTAGAGCCAAAGAAAAAGCTGCACTTTGGGGCAATTTCATAGTAGGGTGAGTGACGCTCCCACAGCTATACTGCATGTCTTAAGACCCTCCTATGTGTGGGGCTGTTTCCTGTTTGGTCTGGTGGTGGTCCTTCTCTGAAAGGGAAGGGAAGGCTTGCCCGCTGAGGACTCAGCCTTTGGTCCAGGCCACTGTGGTAAAGGCACTAAACGCTACAATCGTATTTTTCCGGATAGAAATCAGAACCTCGTTAACTACCCGCTGCTGTTGCATTTCCAGGAGGGGCATGGGTGGAGTGTGGTGAGAAAGTAACACTCGATGTTTCAGGAAGGGAGGAGCTCAGGGAAAATAGGACAGTTTTATTTTTACCTTGAAATTGCCATGTGCTTGTCCATCCGAGCTTTTAATTCTTCATTCTCCTGCTGGAATCGCTTCAGTTTGTCCACCAGTGCTGTGTTGTTGTCCACCTTGGTGTCAACAAGAGTACCAACATTTATACATTAAAAATTACATAAAGCCCCTTATTTCCCTAAGGTACCTTCCTGACACCGGCACACACTGGAGAGATTTCATTCGGGAGAGTTTAATGGTATGTTGACTGTCTCTACACTGACGCACTGCAAAAAGAATCTACTGCAGCAAAACAGAGCACGTGGATATTGCTTTTTAAAGGTATGCCAGGCCACTTGAAAATGGACAAACCCAGGGGGTTCGTGATTTGTTCAAGTTCACATTGTTTCAGAATTCCCAAGAATTGGTGCCCTGCCTTCGGCAACCCTCGGGGGCCGTGCCTCTTTCAGGTTCAAGGTGATAAACACTGGCTACCTAGCGGCCGTTTTCTTTATCAGAGGCACCGCAGCTTCTTACGGTAAATTCTGAAAGAAAAAAAAAATCCCACGTTTGATGAAAATTCAGTTCGTGGCAATGTTTAATATGACTTTAATCATGGTCTCCCGGTTACTCTTCAGCGTTTACCTCCGAGTGGTCACATAAGGCAATCCACAAAGCTCTGTAGAGCCTTAAAATCAACAAGTGACACTACAGAAAGCATTCCTCCTTGGTGGAACTAAAGATACGTTTGTTTGCCTAGGGCTTGCCCAGGCTAAACTTTCAAGGAAAACAAGCTGATCAGTTGAGAGAGTGAAGGATAAAAGCCCAGAAGACGTCGAATCAGTTAACACGATGAACTGCCAGTTACATCCCTGCTTAGTTTCTAAAGGTAAGATTTGATTACTTGCTCGGAGGCGACATCACAGCTCTAAGTCCCTGTCACTGCTGCCCGTGACTAAGCGACTGTCACTCTGGCTCTTAGTTTGCAGTCCTACTGTTCTTAACATCTTATTATCCAGGAAAAGCTTAGGACAAGCCAACCAAGTGAAATATCCAAAACAAATGTGACGAGCGTGCAAGGAAAAGTGGGCACTGGAATTTCCAGGAAGTATAAAGGAATTCAAGATAAAAACATGAGGTGGGGAAATCTGGAATTAAAGACTGTGGGTAGGAATTAGCCTTAAAATATTAATCTCATCCAATTCCTCATTTTACTGGAGAGGAAACTAGCCCTGGAATTTCACTCTTAGAGCTAATTATCAGCGGAGCTAGTTTTTACACTGAGAAAGCCTCCTTGCTTTCTAAGTGGCTTATTTTCAATAAAGGCCTGGAGCTTACAAATAAACAAGGTAACAGTGGGTTTACCTGTCTGTCCTTGTATTAACCCCTTCTTCTGCATATACACCATGCCATGCTGACTAATCTCTTGGGCATGGCAAGGGACAGAAATACTTGCGGATCAACAAAGATCAAGACCTATGAGTAATTTTACAGCAGAGTCTGTTCTTACTGCACATGATGGTTTGAAGAGTTTTGATGTGTGCATGGCATATAGGGCAACCAATCATTAACAGGATTACCTGAGTCACTGTTGATGGCCACATTGGCAGTCATGAGACCTGATACAACAGGATGACCTTTGGCAGGAACTGGTGTATATACTAGGTTGGGCCCATTAATAGACCATGAGTTCTTTCCTTCCTTTACAAAAACAAAACTTCCTGGTCATTCAAAGTGCCCATCTATCCACCTGGGGGCTTAGCTCTTACCTCCCTTGATAGGTAATAGTCTCTAGAAGAAAACCAAACACCAAAAACCAAACAAACAAACTAATGCTGAGTGACTTCCATGCTCCCTACTGTCCAGGGCTGGTTTGGGTTTGAATTGAGGTACTTACTCAACACTGAATTGCCCATAATTACGGGGAGAAGGGACAAAGCAATGCGAGGGGCCTGGCACAGTCAAAAGTGGTGTACAAAGTACAGCACTGGCTGGGAACACCTATGCTGCCGCGGCAAACCCTGCAGGCTTGGCTAGACTCCTGGCTCTTAGCAGTCATGTTCCAGGGCTGGACGAAGGCTCACAGGGCACTGGGCTCACTGCTCACACACGCAGTCCTGGATGGACTCGTCACATGCTAACGTCCGTTCTGCCCTAGAGGCTGTAAACTAAACTTTATTCATATTTTGCATAGTGCTGGCTACTTGTACAACCAGATTAATTTTATAAAAGGGCAATTCTTTTATCACAGTCTAATTCACATGAAGCAAGATGAAGAATTTAGATAGCAAGATTCAATTGCTCTGATGGAATTAATTTATGTACTCAACAGTTTTGAGCAAAAGAAACCCACCCAGAGGTGGTAGCGTATTAAAGGACAGCTTTTACATTATTTAAAAATTCTTCTTATGCAGGTGGATATTCCCAGACCACTGAAACGGGAGACACTCGTGAGTTGTCATTTTTCCCAACACTGAATGCTACCTTTTATACGTTCCTTGAAAAAAATGTTCTAGAAGGTAGCAATGAATAAGCCTTAAGCTGACATGGAAAAGAAGATTTAACCTCTTCTACCTCTCCTATGTTTCCTATCTTTAAATAGCAATTAAGACAATGCCACAGGTCTAGTTCAGAGGCCAGTTCCTGTGCCTCAGGTATTACCCCGTTTAAGGTTCTGAATGAAATGTACCAGTTTCTCCATTTTCATTAACTTGATGTCCTGTTGGTGTAGCTTCTCATTCTTGATGTCTAAAACAGCTTTCAGGCTTTCTAACTCTTGCTCCAGATACATGATCTGAGGGTTTTTCTGGAAAACACACAGCAGGATATGGCTGTGACTGATCATTTAACACAATCACATGGTTCAAACTCTTAATATAAAGACTTTGATTAGATTTAGAAATTAAACAAGTAGCAAGAGACATCAACCTTCTTACGGCAGTTTCAAAGAAAGGTGAAAAGAAGGGTTAAGACATCTTTAACTTCAAAGTCTTTGGTCTTAATGAAATAAAACATTTCACATTTGAAAACAAACCCTTCCCTCACGTATCAGTAACTTAACATGGAAAAAACATTGGTAGCACCAAATATTTTACTGGAAGTAAGACAAAAACCACAGCTTACAACACAAAACAGAACTCTGGCTAGAGAGTACGCAATTCCAAGTCCTGGCCAGGTGTTTGGGGGGAGAAAGGGAACAATAGTTCTCTCTATCCAAAGTCAGTAACTCATGAGGGATGAACAGGCAGCGTGTTTATTGGGCTCTCTGGAAAACGAGGAATGGCAATCACGTGCTGAGTCTTTTGGACGTTCGCTATGACGGGACTAGGTTAGCCTGGCCATACTTCTAGAGCAGGATTAACACCCCATCATTTTGTGACACCCGAACACCTACATGGCATAGAGCACGTGCACTGTGAAAATTCTATGCAAGATAAACACTATGTAAGGGGAGATCATCCTCTGAGAGCACGAGACCAGGGTGGATTCCCCAACTCCTTGCTTTAATTATTGAAATTCAAGTGAACCTTCCAAAATGCACGACACAAGTTAAAGGCACAAAATCTATTGATCTGGTGTTCAGCGAGGGAATTTCTCAGACAAGAGTCAGTGGTGTCGATCATCAAACCTATCCTCCTGGACAGTGGTTAACGCTCTGGAGCAACCCTTAGGGAGAATCAGGGAAGGTGCCCTTGGGGATCACTTAAACGCCTCACTTCGCAGAAGGAGACAGAATTGCACAGCTCAAGTGACCTACCTGCTCAGGGCCCAAAAGTGCTGGGGTGGGGACCAACCCCTGATCCTCAACTCCAGGGCCCTTCCAGAAACTTCCTACATTTCATATACTGTTATCCTTTTACACATGATTTTTTTAAACCATGAAGAGAGCAAATCCCATGTTGCTGATTTTTAAAGTCAGAGTGCATGCAGCCTCGTTCCCACGGCACCTTTCCTACTTCTCTGCCACCTGGCCCTTTCTCCCTCACTCTCATACACGCTCTTTTCCCACACCCTGGGCAGGCTTAGGTGGGGTAAGGCATGAGATAGTCCTGCTTTCCTCAACCTGTTTCCCTTCTGAACTTTTTCAGGAGCTGCTGCAGGATCAGGAAGCTCTTTAAAAGCGTTCCCTGAACCACTCATAAGAGTTACACCCTGCGTGTGAAGTCTACAGATTTCTTTTGCAATCGAATTTTTCTAAGAATCTTCCAGAATAAGTAGCTTTGAAATTTCATTGAATAGGATCTCATCCACTTGCATGCAAATGTCTGGAGGGTCTCTCAATGACATATCAGCAGAAGAGCTCACTGAGGGACCCAGGTACTTCGAGAGTTGCGACAGGTCTTAAGTGGCACAAAAGCTCTGCTTCTGCAGCCCCAGACACAAATACATGGAATGAAAAGACAGAAGCAGCCCACCCCCCCCGCAAAAAAAAAAAAGAAGTTGGGGGGATGCAGAGGAGTAAGAATACAAGTTGCAAGAGAAAGTTGAGTTTACCAGAGAAATTTGTAGTTTTCAAAAGTGAGGACTGGACTTCCCCGATGGTGCAGTGGTTAAGAATCCGCCTTCCAATGCAGGGGACATGGGTTCGATCCCTGGTCCAGGAAGATCCCACATGCCACGGAGCAACTAAGCCTGTGTGCTTAGCCCACAACTACTGAGCCCGCATGCCATAACTACTGAAGCCTGTGCGCCTAGAGCCCGTGCTCCACAACAAGAGACGCCACCGCAATGAGAAGGCCACGCATGGCAAGGAAGAGTAGCCCCCGCTCGCCGCAACTAGAGAAAGCCTGCACGCAGCAACAAAGACCCAACACAGCCATCCATAAATAAATAACTTTTAAAAAGTGAGGATTATCCATACAATGAAATATTGTTCAGCCATAAAAAGGAATGAAATGTCTGTACCTGCTACAATATGCACGAACCTTGAGAACATAAGCTGAGGGAAAGAAGCTGACACAAAAAGCTGCATATAGCACAATTTCATGTCGATGAAATCTCTAGAACAGGTACATGGATAGAAACAGAAAGGAGACTGGTGATCCCGTAGGGCTAGGGAGTTTGGGGGGGGAAATGGGGAATGACTGCTAAAGGGTACAGGGTGTCTTTTGGGGGCGGGTGATAAAAGTGTTCTGTAATTAGATCCTAGTGACCAAGGTATAACTTGTGAACTGCTGAATTGTATATTTTAGAAGGGTGAATATCGTGGTATGTAAATTATATAGCAAGTTAACTAAAAAATGAAGTCTTTACATAAAACCCTGACCCTAATTGATAGTTTTCCTGTCTTCCTATAGGTATTAGCTTAGATCACTTGCAATATATTGGATTTCAGCTGTTATGTCAGTTTTTAGAATTAAAAAGACACCAGTAACCAAAGCAGCCACTTTATACAGTTTAAAAATCATACTGCAAGATATGAAAAAGATTCCAAACCCATACTCTTTCTCTAGCTGCTGAACACTTAACTGACTCTAAAAGACAGCTAAGCAGAAGAAAAATTCATTAGTGATGGGGGAGCATATGCAACTTACTAAATTTGCTTTCTCTCTTGATATTCTTTTTTGTTCTTCTGATTTCAACTTTTCATTTAAAGTGTCATTTTCACTCTTCAAACCATTGATTTGTTTCTAAAACACAAACAGTGAAATGTGGAATGTAAGTAAACAAGCGGGCACCAGAAACACTGCAAATGTGCACAGAAACGTACCCAAACCATACAAGCGTCAAGAATGATGATGGGAAGGTGGGCAGGAGCGGTGGTGGTGGTTGCGATTTACCTACCTCTAGTGACTCCTGCTTCTCGTAAAGCAAATCCTCAAGTGATTTCTTTTCCATTTCATGGCTTTTCTTGATCTCTGGAAGTGATATGTTTTTGAGTCAATAACATCCTACGAGATCACTGTATTCTACAGTCATTATAGCACATGGATGCAACAGTTGATCAGGAGGCGCTGCGCCTACATTACTTTATATTTGTATGGCACTGTTGTAGAAATTAAACGACTTGTTCTCAAATTAGCCCATGAGGTGAGTAGGGCAGATAATTCCCATTTTATAAATGAGAATACAGAGGCCCAGAGAGGCCAAAAGACCTCAGGGAACAAAGAGCACACCTGGGGGCAATGGGGATGGGGGCGGTCAAACACTGGCCTTCAGACTCCTGGTCAGGAGGCCCTGTGCTCTGTTCCAGTTGCCCTTCACGAACCAAACAGAAGTCTCAAATTAAACCCATCTCCAGCAGGAAGGAAGAAAAACAATGTTTACCCAACATCTACCCTGGGCCAGTCACTTTTACATGTTCTCATCTCTGACCTCACACAACAAGTCTGTTTTTCTGATGAGAAGGCCCCTGACAAAGTTCACAGGGTCAGTTCTCACCACGTGTCCATATGTTTCTCTGTAGATGCAATGGGTTCGGTGTAACGACTTCAGCTACATGGGCACTTATCTTCTGTAAAAAATGGCTTCTTATTCTTTTCCTTTAATTTCAACCCTTCCAATCACGATGAAGTAATAAAACACATCTTTTTATTCAACAAATGCCATCTACATTTCACAGCAGTGCTGGTGTGAAGTGCCTGGCATGGACCCTTCACCATGGTCAGGATATAAACTGACACTTTCCACCTTCCCAGGATCTGGAGTGGTCAAGCACAACTATTACCAAAAGGGCCTTGAAGTTCCTTAAAAGTTCATTCTAGTTCCTAAAAGGGGGACTTCCCTGACGGCGCAATGGTTAAGAATCTGCCTGCCAATGCAGGGGACACGGGTTCAAGCCCTGGTCCGGGAAGATCCCACATGCTACGGAGCAACTGAGCCCGTGCACCACAACTACTGAGCCTGCGCTCTAGAGCCCGCGAGCCACAACTACTGGGCCCGCGTGCCACAACTACTGAGCCCATGCACCTAGAGCCCGTGCTCCGCAACAAGAGAGGCCACCGCAGGGAAAAGCCTGCACACTGCAACAAAGAGTAGCCCCTGCTCGCCGCAACTAGAGAAGGCCCAGCAGCCATGAAGACCCAACAAAGCCAAAAAATAAATTAAAAGAAAAAAACCCAAAACTATATTTCCTAAAAGGCTGGCATTTATAACAAACTATTATTTGCATCCTTAGGGGAAAGGGGATCTCCTCACAATGAACAGTGCAAAAAGAAACCAAAAAACACTCCAAACGGAATACCACAGGGTATTCTCTAGAGGGGCAAGTTTTGAATCATTTCCGTTTTAAAACATATCACGCTGTTCCACTAGCTTTTATTCTATTTCAATAGAAAAAGCATCCTTGCCTGAAAGGGAGGCTTCATAGGCCTTCTTTAGCAAGTCTATTTTCTCTGAGTGGCTTGCTTCAATTTCCAACTTTGAGGTTTCATGGGCAGCACTTAAGTTGTCAAACTATAAGAAAAAAACCACAACAAAACAATAGTTTATCAATAAAAAGTCCTAAGGTGAATAATAAGCAGCAGCATTAGGAAATCTGACACATGAGCTTGCATTCAAGTCTAAGGCCTACCAGACACAAGTAAAGAACCACCCAACTGGGGTTTGCCAGTCCCTATGCTCCAGTCCACCGTGCCTCAGGAGCAAAACATGCAGCTCTCCAGGGTTCATGGATGGAAAGGGCTGAGTCCACCATACGGAACGAGGATACCTTCCATGGTGACAGGACCATGTAAGCTCTACAGCTGTCATGTTGGCCTCTATATTCTCGGTCCCTAGCACATGCCTGGCATATAGTTGGCACTGTGTAAATATCAGCTAAATGAAAAACTGATTTTAAATGGGAACAAGGAAATTAAAGAGAGGTTTAGGATATACCATTAAGGGAAAAATACGAGTTATTAAACAAGAGCCATTTTAAAAAAGAAGAAGAAATGCAAGCCAATGTTTTAGCAGCACCAGAATGTTTGCAAAGGGATTATTTCTAGGTAGTAGGAAAAAGGGATGTTTTATTTTTTAAAATATATCCAAAAAGAAAGAAAAACACTAATTTGAAAAGATACATGCACCCCAATGTTCACAGCATTATTTATAATTGTCAACATATGGAAACAACCTAAATGTCCATCAACGGATGAATGGATAAAGAAAATGTGATACACTCTATATATATACACACACACATATATAGGTATGTGTGCGTGTGTGTATATATATATATGTATATGGACCACTACTCAGCCATAAAAAAGAATGACATTTTCCATTTGCAGCAAAATGGAGAGCCATGATGCTAAGTGAAATAAGACAGAGAAAGACAAATACTGTATGATATCACTTATACGTGGAATTTAAAAAATACAACAAACTAGTGAACATAACAAAAAAGAAGCAGACTCACAGATATAGAGAACAAACTAGTGGTTACCAGTGTGGAGAGGGAAGGGGGAGGGGCAAGATAGGGGTAGAGGAGTAAGAGGTACAAACTATTAGGTATAAAACAAGCTAGAAGGATATTGCACAACATAGGGAGCACAGCCAATAGTTTATAATAACTATAAATAGAGTTATAATCTTTAAAAATTGTGAATCACTATATTGTACACCTGTAACATATAATCTTGTACAGCTATACTTCAATTAAAAAAAATTTTTAAAGGGTTGTTTTAAATTTTATCTTTTTTTCTTCTGATCTTTCGCTCAACGTATGTACATTGCTTTGATCATAAAAAATTTAATTTAAAAAACTTTTCATTTATTTAAAATTTAAAGAAGTTCATCAAGGGATGTCCAACAAAGAGAAGGTCATCAAAGCAAGGCCATCATCAGACAACAGTCATAATTCAAATTAATAGCCACGGCCAAGCACATGCTCAGGTTCTAAAAGCACAGACCTGCTCCTGTAACTGAGTTTTGTACTTCTCTGCTTCTTCGATGTAGATATTCTGAAGCTTTTCACACTCCCCGGTGTAAAATTCTTTAAGCCGATTCTCCAGCTCTGTTAGATCAGTCTGGTGCTGCTGGTTTAGCTTCTGGACAAATCCTTCATAAGCTATTTGCAACTCATTCCTGGCTTTTTCTAACTTCTCACAGGTGGTTGAAGCAGTGACTGAAAAGAGATGGAAAAAGAAAAGGGAAAATGACACTTAACCTGCTAAATGTCCTAAATTCATAACATTCACACACAGATGTGATGACTCTGGAAGCATAAACAAAGGGCTCTCAGAGTACTCGAATCTCTCAGGACCAGATTTTCAAACATAATAGTATAGAAATGAACGATAAAAGGGAATGAGAGGAAATGGTCTCTGGCAGCAAAAAGCCAACTGTCTATCAAGCAGTAAGAGAAGTCCTTGAGCAGAGCCAGATTCCCAAGTGAAGAGCACCCTTTCACATGGTGACCAATCAGTGCAGGGGCTGTAACGAGAGGAGGCTCTGATTGGCCGAGGCGTCTCTAAGGCGGGCCAGCCACTAGAGGAGGCAGCCGAGATGTAGAAGGAGCAGGTAAGACCAGAGAGAAGCAATAAATAGACGTTAAGCTTGTATGCAGCTGGAGCCAATTTAAACTTGTTACTTCAAAAATATAGTAATAAAAACAAAATACTAGAATATACTGAACACAAATCACCAGAACATAAAAACTTTAGGAAAAATACATTGAGAAGCTACAATACAATGTAAATATATTGAAAGGTTAACATTTTTAAAAGGAAGTAATTTGATAAACATAAAATCAGAGCATCCTAACTCTTCACTACCGCTACCAAAACCAGAAGTACTAACAATACCTTGCAGAGCTTGCACATAAACACATACCCACACAGACTATAATAAATCCTGAAAGAAATGGGAGAATATATATGCAAATGAAGCAACCGACAAGGGATTAATCTCTAAAATATACAAACAGCTCATGCAGCTCAATATCAAAAGTACCCAACTAACCCAATCAAAAAATGGGGGGAAGGGGACTTCCCTGGTGGCGCAGTGGTTAAGAATCTGCCTGCCAATGCAGGGGACACGGATTTGACCCCTGGTCTGGGAAGATCCCACATGCCTTGGAGCAACTAAGCCCGTGAGCCACAACTACTGAGCCTGTGTGCTGCAACTACTGAAGCCCATGTGCCTAGAGCCCAGGCTCTGCAACAAGAGAAGCCACCGCAATGAGAAGCACGCGCAGCGCAACAGAGAGTAGCCCCCACTCACAGCAACTAAAGAAAGCCCGTGTGCAGCAATGAAGACCCAAGGCAGCCAAAAATAAAATAAATTAATTAAAAAAAAACCCCTAAATACAGAACTACCATATGACCCAGTAATCCCACTCCTGGGCATATACCTGGAGAAAACCACCATTCAAAAAGATACATGCACCCCAATGTTCATTGCAGCACTATTTACAATAGCCAGGTCATGGAAGCAACCTAAGTGTCCATCGACAGATGAATGGATAAAGAAGATGTGGTACATTATATACAATGGAATATTACTCAGCAATAAAAAAGGATGACATAATGCCATCTGCAGCAACATGGATGGACCTAGAGATTGTCATAGTGAAGTAAGTCAGACACAGAAAGATAAATATCATATGATATCGCTTATATGTGGAATGTAAAAAAAAATGGGTACAAATGAACTTACAAAATAGAAGTAGAGTCACAGATGTAGAAAACAAATCTATGGTTATCAGGGGATGGTGGGGGAGGGATAAATTGGGAGACTGGGACTGACATACACACACTACTATATATAAAATAGGTAACTAATAAGAACCTGCTGTATAGCACAGAGGACTCTACTCAATACTCTGGAATGGCCTACATGGGAAAAGAATCTAAAGAAGAGTGGATATATGTATATATATAACTGATTCACTTTGCTGTACACCGGAAACTAACACAACATTGTAAATCAACTATATGCCAATAAAAATTTTTTAAAAATCCTGAAAGAGTTCTATCATTTCTTGGGAAGCCTGACTTTGGACTTTTGCAGCCTTCCTGTCCTTATGTTAGATATGGGGGAAAGGAGTGCTACTCTGTAAGGAGGATGCATGTTCTCAACACCCCAGAGTGCCCATGGATTCATGCAAAATGGGTACTGGTAAGTCTGTTTATTATAAAGTAATCCTTATGTCTCTTTTGGTAAGGAATATGTATTTGTGGAGTAGTGGAAGGAAAAAGGTTGTTTTAGGGAGGAGAAGAGGATAGCTTAGATCAATGATTATTCTGACCTAAGTAGTGGGAAATTGGCTGGCTCCCGGGATGGATTTCGGGCAATGATGTAGACTTGTTTTCTTGGGAATATGCCACATGGCAGTAGAAATACCAGCCCCTACTTGTCCCATATCAGTATTCCTTCAGAAGTAAAATAAGTCATATTGAAATAATGACAAGCATAGTGTCTGCTAAAGAGCACCCTTAAAATTCAAATAAACCCACAAATGTTTACTGAACTAGCAGTAAAGGCAAAAACAAAGCAAGAACTACTACCCTGATATCGAGGGTAAAAACTGTATTCCACGATGAGCAATGGGGAGCCTGCACAGTGCACCTTGGGAGCTAGAACATTCCCAAGGCAGAAAAGATGGAGAGAAGACTCAGCAAGGCAGATGTAGGCCACATTACAGAGATCATCAACATCACCAACAACTCAGGCCTTTGGGACTCCGTTTGGGAAGTGATTTTTTTCCTTAAAAGAATTTATTAAAAGATGATGGCCATGCTGATTGCTACAGAATATGCTCCTCATATCACTACGTATTTATCAAAGGAGGAAAAAGTGATTCACGAAGGCAAATGTTAGCCAAAGAGGTAAACGTATTCGCTTCCACTGCCTTTCCAAAATAATACAAATAAAATGATAGGGCCACAAGCCTCCTTGTGTGAATTCCACGTTACAGCTCTATACGAAAGAAGGCAGTAGAAAACTATTTGTGAACAGTCAATAAAGGCATCAAAATAGCTTTTCTAGTCAGAGAAATCTTGATTTCACACAGCCTTCTGACGTAATTGCCTCAGGATTTCAGACAACAGCAAAGTAAAAAACAAAACAAAAAATTCTAGCTCATCTGAAGGCTCATATCTGAGATAAAATGTCTAAGTGAACCAAAAACTAGAAGAGCTTCCGTGTAGAAGTTAGCAGTATGCTACACCTGCCGGATTTCAACACATCTGCTTGTAATCAAAGACTGTCAGTCTGAATGTGTAACTGTATAACTTTAAAATCAAAAAGGATAGATGGAAGTCCTCTCACTCACACTGGCGGCCGGACAGGGTGTTTCCTCTTTTTTTTTTTTTTTTTTTAAAAGACGCTTAACTAGTGTTTGATTTTGTTGGCCACTGTGCAGAGAGGTAAAGGGAGGACAGGAGGGAAGGAAGGGTACAGGGAAAAAAAAATGGGTCGGACGGGGGAGCGGTGGTTACTGCTGTTAGGACAACAGTCCCAAGGCAGGCCCGGCCCCAGGTGGTGACATCAGCCTGCAGCTGTGCAGGAACAGCTGGGCTGAAGTGATCCCTCACACAAATGGCTCTACTTTGAGTTAACGGGCCTGGGCTCCTGGGGAAGCACTTATCTGGCATAAAGACTCGTGAAATACTTTTCTAAAGGACACACATGTCAACGCTGTATCAAGGGTTCTCAGGACCCCTGATGGCTGGACACACTCGTCGGGAGTCGGGGACGCCAGCCTGGGGCTTCAGTCCTGGACTTTTCCGTGTACTTATTTCAATTTAGGAGCGATTTCTATGCAGCTGGGCTCTTACTCCTGTTCTCAGTTTTGTCTCTTCCTTGCTTATTCTCCAGAATTCCACTCACTCTCAGTCAATTAATCAAACACCCAAGACAGCCAAAATCAAACATGAATCTTTCAGAATTCGGACTAAGCAAGGAGTTTTCGCACAGTGTTAGGCGATACTGTTTTCATGAAGTTAGTGCACGGATGCAAAATCCACAGACTACGAAGTAGTCCTTTTGTCCTTACTGTTTTAATCATTCTATTAGACAATTTTTAAAGCACGTCTGTGATAAAGCACACCAAAGAGACCACAGCCTGCAGGAAAATTGAAGGATTATCATTTTTGTGCCCATACTGGGAAAATGCAGAAGCCTCTCCAGCAATCTATTAATTAAAATGAGAAACAGAGTTTTCAGAATTAAGAAGCGAAAGAAAGAAACCAACTCATTTACAAGATCAGCCCTGGGCTTCCCTGGTGGCGCAGTGGTTGAGAGTCCGCCTGCCGATGCAGGGGACATGGGTTCGTGCCCCGGTCCGGGAAGATCCCACATGCCGCTGAGCGGCTGGGCCCGTGAGCCATGGCCGCTGAGCCTGTGCGTCCGGAGCCTGTGCTCCGTAGCGGAAGAGGCCACAACAGTGAGAGGCCTGTGTACCGCAAAAAAAAAAAAGAAAAAAGATCAGCCCTAAAACATAAGGCCATATTACAAGCTGGAAGTTGACATTTCAACCTGAGATGAACCAGGCCTTAGAAGAATTCAAGGCCAAGGACAGAACAGGAAAAACAGAGAGACTCCCCTGACAGTTTAAAACATGGATAACTAAGCAAGGAAAAAATATTTCACAAGTGGTGAAATGCTTGAAATTTTTCCTTTTCGATTATTTGGATGACATCTACAGAAGGTCCAATGCCTGAATCAAATATAACCTTGAGAAGAGAACTGGTTTCATCCTGGGTCCTTTAGGAGTTTTCCCCAGGAGTGAAGTACAGCCATTACCTCATTGGTCCTGGTGGCCTTTCCTAAGAGGAAGGGTCAGATTTTTATTATTTCCATCTCATGGAGACCAATTTCCCTTTGATGACTGATAAATGTGTTATTTACAATGAAAAACATTATACAACCATGGCCCTAAATTGTTAGTATTCTTTTGAAATGATACACGGCTTTCTTAATTTTTATATCTGAGTAGCAGTTTTCGTCATGAGACAACTAGAAATACTTTAATTCTCAGGAACATAAATAAATGTCTTAACAGAATAGAGCTAAACACTTAGGTTCAAATCTCAGCCACACCACTTACCTGCTATGTGATTTGAGCAAATGACTTAAGCTTTCTAAGCCTGAACTTCCTTATTTTTAAAGTGGCACTAATATTAGTGCCTTCCACTGCAGGATTAAATAAAATATATGTGAAGCGCTTGGCCGGTGCCTGACCAGAGTTAAGTATGCAACAAATGTTACTGCTATTATTGCTAGCTTTGCCAAAGTCCACCGATTCAAATGTGTCTGAAGAGTCCTCAAAGACATGCTTGGCGGTGAGGGGTGTCCATGACACAGTGTGACAGTTACAAAGATGCACTGCTCGTCTAGTATTCAAAGAAGGTAAACACACACACACACACGAGGACAGGGTACACATCCACCCCAAAGCTTCACTTTCTAATACTACTGTTCTTGGCATTATATGCAATAGAATTTCTCCAGCTTTTAGGTAATTTTATCTAAATTAGACATAAAATATGGAAGAGAAAAAAGAAAAAGAAAACTAGGGAGGTAAGGTCCCTCAGAAGCTCATGCAAAGTTTCACGATGCCGTACAAGAGTTCGTGACCGAAAGGAGAGACAAACAGGAAAGCAAGATGACTTCATTCCCCAGCTGTACACCCACGCTCTCCCTAGACGCTTCCAGCAGGCCTGCTGTGAGTGCCAGCCCTTCCTTGAGCACGGTTCCCTTCTCCGCACCATCCAGGAGGGCAATGAGGTGGGTGTCTGGTCCAGCCTCTCCTGCCTCCTCTTGGTCTCTCTCAGTCTCTCTCTCCGGCCACCTCACCTGCTTTTATTTCTGGGCACCCCTCCACTCCTTTAACAGCACACACTTCTCAGGGCAGACATGCTTTTTTAAAAAAAACAACTTATAATTGTGGAATAATTTTATTAGATTGATAGAAAAGGTACAAAGAGACAGTACCAAGAGCTCCCGTATACCCTTCACCTAGGTTCCCCAGATGTTACCATCTTATGTAAAGCCAGGACATTTTTCAATACGAAGATTTTAACGTTGAAGCAATACTACTAGCTCTACTACAGACTTTATTCCAATTTCACCAGTTTTTCTACTAATGTCCCCCCCGCTTTTTTAAGAATAAACTTTTTAGGAATAATTTTAGATTTTCATAAAACTCATTAAGGATAGAATAGTTCCCGGATATCTCTCTCCCAGTTTCCCCTAATGCTGATATCATATATTATGACAGGACATTTGTCGAAACTAAGAAATAATTTTACTGGCACATTATTATTAACTAAACTCCAAGCTTTGTCCTTTCTTTCTGTTCTAGGCTCCAACCCAAGATAGCGACCTGCATTTACTCATCACATTTCCCTCATCACATTTCCCTCATCTTCTCTAATCTGTGAATGTGTCTTTCCTTGCTTTTCATCATCTTGTCAATTTTGAAGTCAGGCATTTTACAGAATGTCCCTCAATTTGGGTTTGTCTGACATTTTCTCTGCATACTCCTCTGACCCAGGAATTCCGCCATTAAGAATATATGTGTGGGACATACTCCCACACATATAAAATGAGGGACATACGAAGCTATTACTAGAGCATATTTTGTAAGAGCAAAACATTACAAACAACTGAATGTCCACCGTGAAGAAACTGGTTAAATTAATTATGGTATATCTATATAATGGAATCGTTTCCAAAAAATAATTTTACAGCTGTTTAAAAACATATTGAGGAAGTTCTCTGTGTACTGATCTTTAAGAAATGCTAAGCAGAAAACAAGGTGCAGAACAGCATGTATAATACTCTGCCACCTGTGTATAAAAGGAAGGGGAAACAAATATCTATCTTACGTTACTTCTCCTGTACCCCAGCCCCAGAACCATAAATGGCGACATAACCTTCTATCATAGTAGCACGATTGTTTCATAGTATTATTCTCTGAAGGGAAATCTGCTCATGACACACTTCCAGGGCAAGTGACCGTGTTGGTTACTCTCTTAAACCGGGGTCTAATCTGCTTCAAATTGGAAATAATATACCTGAACAAAGTAACCAAGAAGCCCTTTTTAAAAAGTAAAATGCTACTTTGTGGAGAGGCTGGTGCCCAAAGGACAACAGAAGGGCAGGGACCTAGACTATCAACAACAAGCATTTCCAACTCTGCAGATCAGTTTCCTGATACGCCAGGTAGGACTAAATATCACCTGCTCTGCTAACCTTACAGTTTGGTGAGGATAAAGTGAAAGAGTGCTCTATTTTGTAGAGTGAGTCTTCACAGACTGTCTGTGGAATGATCATCTACTCATAAAAGCCCCAGATTTTGCTCCCCAAAGGTACTGCTTTTTCACAAGACCAAGAAATTTGGCAGACATGTGAGAGAGACAAAGGTCTCTTTCTGAATTTCGAAATTAGCTACAAATAGCTTTCAGATTGCTCTTGGGCATTATATGAATTGACAAGAACTGATTTCAAAAGCCTTCCACTAATCACATCTTACTGGGAATTTACTTTCACAAACCTCCCGCAACGTCAAATCCGTTCTCCCATAAATAATACCACCTCCCCTTTAAAGCTCAGTTCATACTTTACAAAGTGCTCTCATATTTATTATTCCATGTAACAGAACATAGTCATGTCTTGAGTTAATAACATAGGTATTATCTTAAATCTCACTTTCCTAGACTGTAGGGGGAACGGACGTGGCAGAACCGGGTCTAGAACTCAATCCGCTCAGCCCTTCTCAGTGCAGGTTCTATAGCACAGAACACGGAACAACCTGATCCAAGTGGCTGTTTTCTCAACTTGAGATGCATTAAGAGAGAAGTTCACGCATTCATACAATGGACACCTCAGAATAACAGCGCTTAATTATCTTGTGCAAGCTAGAGAGACTGCAAAGTAAGGCAGGTAAAAAAACAATCTTTTTTCTCCCTACACTGATTAGTCCTGATGAAATCTTATTCACATGCGGGATGACGGTCTGGCCCAGTCACAGATCTTAGTACAGAGGTGCCAGCTGGGCCTCCACAGAGCCCCGGGTTCTCCCTGCCAATAAAAGTCTGCAAAGGCTTTGCTGTTTTTCAGCTTAGTCACTGGCCAACAACATGCTGCAAAACAGATGCTCTCATAGTCACAACAGCAAACGTTCCATGGACCAATCAAAACACTTAGGCTGGAAAGTGGATCTGAGTCAAAAGCCTGGCTGAATAACCGGCATAAATGTTCTAAGCTTCAGGCCTGAGGAAAGTAAGTTAACACTTCAAGGAAATCACATTGCAATCAAGAGAATAAATTTAATATTAATGAACAGGTGAGTCTGATACTATTCTGTGTCTCCTCCCTGATGATTCATGTTTAGGGGGCAAGGTTCAAAAGGGCAGGTCAAAGTTACAGGTAGGCAGAGACTTCCTTGGTGGTGCAGTGGATAAGACTCTGCGCTCCCAATGTAGGGGGCCCCGGTTTGATCCATCCAGGAACTAGATCCCACAGGCATGCCGCAAGAGTTTGCATGCCACAACTAAGGAGCCGGCGAGCTGCAACTAAGGAGCCGGTGAGCCACAACTAAGGAGCCCTAGAGCCACAACTAAGACCTGATGCAACCAAATTAATTAAAAGCCACCTAGAATTAAAACAGAACAAAACAAACAACAAAAAGACCCTGAAGTTACTGGTATGCATATGATTTGGAAGCCTATGTACAAGAATGGATTCAGTTCAGTTAGAGCTATTTGGTATTATTCTCTTACTCTGCTCACTGAAGTCTTACATACATATATTTTTTACATTAAGTGAACAACATTCTGGACAGCTAGTGTGCCCAGGGAGCACCTGCATCAGAGTCACCTGGATGATCATTACAAGTGGACTCCTCCATCCCAAGCCACCCGAGTCATAACCGGGAATCTGCAGTTTTAATCTGGCCTATTTTATTACACAGTGAAGTTTGAAAACCACCGACAAATTATGTTAAATCAGGAAAAACTGAACATATCAAAACTGGACAAGGACAAGTGAGGGAAAAGACCAGGACAAGGAAGAAGACTCAATAGGCTTTCGGAATAGACACGCCTGGGCTTCCCTGGTGGCGCAGTGGTTGAGAGTCCACTTGCCGATGCAGGGGACCCAGGTTCGTGCCCCGGTCAGGGAAGATCCCACATGCTGCAGACCGGCTGCGCCCATGAGCCATGGCCGCTGAGCCTGTGCGTCCGGAGCAAAAAGAACAGACACGCTTGGTAATATTGTGCATCTGTACAGGTGAAAGAACCTAACCTTTCACTTATAGAGACAGCCAGCCAAAGTCTAAATTTAGAAGAGACAGACAAGGATAGAAAAAGAACGAGCCAAGTTTAAGACAGAATCAACTCCCTCTTCAATCAACTCACTGAGATAAAGAATTGTTTTGGCATACGGTTGGTTTTCATTACATATTAATAGATTTTTCATTAAAGCCCACTTCAAAAATCACTTCTGGAATTCTGCAACTCAAAAGTGGCTTAACTGTAAAGAGTTTTAAAATTACTCTAAATATACAACCTTGTTAAACCATAACTGTACACAAAACTAGTGAAAGAATTAACACATTCCATAAAGGTGTGAAGGGAGGTTAGTTCACAGACACAGTCAAGTGTTGATTCGACAGTGTGTACACTGCTTTAGGCAGAGCCAAGTCACTTTTTCCTAATACATAATAACAAGATATTTTAATCTAATACTTCTTGAACTCTTGACTTGAATAAAAAGATCCCAAAAGTAGTTATCAATGCAAACCAGTGTTTATATCAAATGATTTCCCCATCTTTCCAACAGTTTCACCATGGTTTCTTTCTTTGTAATTAACGGGAGTTTGGTGGTCTAGCCATCCTAGGTTTTTATCCAGGTGCTTTGCTTTTCTGGCCTATTGACCTTAAGAAAGTTACATTAACGTTTAAGCCTCAATTCTTCCCTCCGTCCCTCCCTCCCTTCCTATACAATGCAAACCAGTAGACTTAGAGATGAACACTGATGTTAGGAAAGAGTAGGCACTCAATAAATGTTGCTGCCGTACCCATCATCTTTACATACAGAGGGCAAAATCGACTAGTCTTCGGAACCATTATTATGGGAATTCCAGGAATTTTTAGTGAATAAAGGGTTAAAATCTCATTTGTATCATGACATAGGAACAATCAGGACAAATGTATAGAAAGATGTGAGTTAGCTATTAATTCTGATGGCTAGAAAATAATTGTGAAATACAAACTACCTTTTTCTTCATTAATTTAGATGAAAAAATGTGATTCCAATGATTAAGATCAATACAAAAATCCTAAAAGATCATAATTATGGCGCTCCATTACACCAACATGACCATAAGAATCAGAATGACACATTTATTCCATATCTCAGAGGTAAAATGTTTGCTGTGGATTATGTAGAACATTAAATTGAACTGTAATTTATTTTGAGGGCTGACATTTTCAAAATGACCTGATTAACTGGGATTGTCAGGCATCATGTAAAATGTCTTCAAGAGAACTATAGCTCATCTTACTTTATTACTTAGTTTTAACAGTTTATAGGAAAATATCTGTGTACAGAAACCATCAAGTATAAGCATATTATAAGGATAAAACCAACTTTCCCTAGCTACCATCCTCAGCAGTAAAATCATTCATTCATTCTCTGAAGTACTAAGCATCAGAAGTGCTAACTGCCAGGCCCAAGGTACTAGCTGGTAGAGCTACAAAGATGAAGGACGTACTGGCCTTGCCCTTGAAGTGCTCACAGCTCTGCGCTGTGAAAAGAGGTCTATAAACAAATACCTATAAGAGCAAGGTACTTGAAGGGTAATAGTAGAAGGTGCAGTTCACTTGTCTGAAGGATTTGAATGAAACTGAATTGAAGACAAGGTATTTTAGTTAAGACTTTAAAAATAAGTAATGAGAAGAAGAAGGAGTTTGAGAGGCAAAAATAGAAAGATAGTGGGAAGAGGAGAGAGCCTTTCAAACAGAGAGGAGGCACAAACGAGGCACGAATGAGCCTCTGCCTGGGAACTTGGGAGGGAAAAGGAGGCGTGCAGAGAGGAGAACGAGGGTCAGACACCATGAAGCTACACCGGAAGGTTACAGACACATCACACACGGTGACTTCAGTATGCTTGGACTTCTTCCCAAAGCCAAAATGGAGTCAATTATGTTTGTTAAAGATGTCCCGTAGAGGACACACATGAGATTTATTACAAGTATAGTCCTGGTAGCACTTGGAGAAGAGAGAAGCAGGCCTGGGGGCAAGGTGACCACTGGGATATACTGCAGGTGAGAAATTACAGGACTTAAATTAGGACAGAAGCAGCCAGAATGCTGAAGAGAGATGGATCTGGGCGACATTTAGAGCACAGCCTGGTATCATGCGGAGGATGGAGGAAGAGGGTTATGACCTTAGCTGGCAGCCTGGGTGGTAAGTGAATAATAATCCAGTGCAGAAGGTGATGAACAGACTTTGAGGCATAGGTCTGAATGAGGAGACACAGCAGAGTATTCCAGAAGCAAGGGGCTGGGGAGTCAGGAAGGTCTGATTACACTGGACTGGCTCATCTAGAGGCAGCTCTTCACTGGGAAAAAAGTATTTACAGCTTGGGGAAGGAGGGGACTAGAAAGATAAATCTGTGAGTCATCACCCTATAGGTTGTAGTTGAAACCATGGGAATGGGTAAGAAAAACAGCCGACAATGAAAGCCTTATGATGACATTATTGAAGGGGTAAGTGAAATTATGCTACATCCACTCAAAAGGCATTACCGTGATCATTAACCACGAGCGTATGAAGACCAAGAGGCAAAATGGGAAAGTGCTCGACATAAGTTTAAACATCAGAGTATCTACGATAACATGGAAGGATCTCAAAAACATGAGGCGTGGAAGAAGCCAGACACAAAGAGAATTTATTGTGTGTTTCCATTTACATGAAACTCTATTGCAGAATGGACAAAACTAACCTCGAGTGATAAAAATAAGGTCAGTGTTTGCTTCTAGGGGAAGAGGGTCTACTGGAAACGTAATCTAAAGGTGTAGGTTACATGAGTGTGTGTGTTTGTCAAACTGATGCAACAATAAGCATCCTGCTGCATGTAAATTATACCTTAATAATAATAATAATAAAAGAGTGCAAAGTGGTATATATTCATATAAACAAAGGAATATGCCAAAATATGGAGCTATGGGCTATTTACCCCTCACTCCACAATTTTCGTCAATTTTCACACATTGTTCCTAAATAAAAAGAAACTTTAGGGAATTCCTTGGCGGCCCAGTGGTTAGGACCCTATGCTTTCACTGCCAGGGCCCCAGGTTCGATTCCTGGTGGGGGAACTAAGATCCCACAAGCCACGTGGTGCAGCCAAAAAAAGAGAGAAAAGAAACTTTAAAACCTAAAACGCCCATAAATGTTTATTAATTACCCATGAAAACGGAAAGCATATATATATATCTTCATAGGAAGCAGGAATGGATCTCTGCAATTAAAGAGTTTACTGTCTGGGGACTTCTCTGGTGTTGCAGTGGTTAAGAATCCGCCTGCCAATGCAGGGGACACGGTTTCGAGCCCTGGTCCGGGAGATCCCACATGCCGTGGAGCAACTAAGCCCGTGAGCCACAACTACTGAGCCTGCACTCTAGAGCCTGTGAGCCACAACTACTGAGCCCACGTGCCACAGCTACTGAAGCCTGTGTGCCTAGAGCCTGTGTTCCGCAACCAGAGAAGCCACCGCAGTGAGAAGCCCGCGCACCGCAACGAAGAGTAGCCCCCGCTCGTCGCAATTAGCGAAGGCCCGTGCGCAGCAACAAAGACCGCCCCCCCCCAATAAAAAGAGTTTACTGTCTAAAGACAATAGGAAAACACAAGATATAGTATATACACAAATGCAAAATATCAAGGGCTCTCTGGAGCAAAGGGAGCCGCACGCTTTGGTTCTGAGGAGACTGTGCGGGGGTTTTCAAAGAGTTTTTTTGCAGAAGCGAATGTTATGTTGTTCCACAAAGCAGGCTCAGATGCAGATACACACAGGCTGTGCTGGAGGTAATAAGCTGGGTTAACCTGGGAGCACAAGTGAGACCACAGTGGGCAAGTCAGTCAGGGGAGGAGATCATCGGAGGCGGTGAGGTCTGAAGATCGAAAGTGCAGACTTTACTTGGGTTTCAGGGCCCCTGCACTTACGAGTTGTCCTTTATTCTTTGCAGCTCTTAGCAGTTTGGGAACCTTGCCTCAATTTTCATAGAGGAGGTAAAGAAAAACTACTCAGTGGGAAAGCGACACCAACGATGCCCCATTATGTCAGAGGGGAAAGGTGGGTACTTTGATGGCATTGATGGTGGTGGCTCTCTTTTCTTGAGTTGCCTGTGATGGACCAGTCGCTATGCCAGTCACTTCACATGTACTACCACCTTACTCAAACTCCAAAAAAATCCAGCAAAATGCATGTTAACTTCCTATCACCAGTGAGGAAACTGTGCTCAAAAAAGCCAGGTAACTTCTAACCAGGAGTGGACGGTTAGAAGCACAAAAACCAGACGGTGGACTCCACACCCCAAGCGCCTCTAACATATCAGGAAGGGAGCCATCACATCTCACCTTTCCATTTGTACGTGAAGAGCAAAAATAACCTGTCCTGAGGCATTTCTAATAATATTTAGTCGAATTACTATTCCTTTCTGCAGCAGAGCCTCTGCCCTCGCAAAATAGCAAATGCCGTTACTACACATCTGTCAACCGCATGCATCTTAACAACTACTATTTGATAGCAGTTAATACTTGGTGGTAGACGCTTTGCAACAAGTTACCTCATGTAATTCTCGTGGCCACCCTTGAGGCAGACACTACCGCCATTTTACAAAGAATGAAGTTGGGACAGAAGGCGTGTGCTCCGTCTCCCCTGCCCGAGGTCACCCAGCTACCAAAGATCTGAACCTGGACAGTATGACCACACAGTCTAACAGCTTTGTACCACTGCCTCACATTTGAAAACTGAGCTGTAAACTTTGTGGTGTGAACTTATTCCTATTGCAGCTCAATCAATCAAACCGGCAGCTTTGAGAACATTCTTCCTGGACTGTTCCATCAGAAGAAGGCTTCTCTCCCTTCCCCTCATGGAACCAAAAATCTTCCCCCAAATGCTCCACGCTGTTATGTGAACAATTCAATCTGATTCACCGGCAGTAACGCCACACTTCCTGAGAGCGTAGCCTTGGGTGGCCGGATGATGTGGACGGGCCAAACACTGCATCCTGACACTCCAAGAGCAGCAGTAAAGCCACACCGGGGCACCGGCTCCTTATCACAGGGAAGGTGAGAGTGGGTGCAAATGGCTACAGCTATTTCCTGTCGGGCTAAGTAACTAACGGGAGGTAATGAGTCCCTGGGTCCCATTGAGGTCACTGAATCGCGCTATCCACTGAAAGGTGGAAAGAGGATTCCCCCATTCAAACTGCCTGAATGAGAACAGTGTTCCCTTGGCGCATCTGCCTCGTCTTGGGGGGAGGCTGAAACGTGAAGCCCCAGCGAGGCTCCTCTCCACCTCTACCGGGTTAGAGCGAACCCTGAAACACACACAAAAAGACCTCTCTTCTGATCTGCTAACCCTATATCCGTTACATTACTTAAGGTGCAGACAAAAGCAAGTTAAGCTGGTCATCCGGGTAATCAAAAGGACACCAGTCACGTTCAGTAACCTGGCAGAGAGCCTTAAACGTCCCTGGGAGCCAGGCTGTTTCTTATCTGTGGTTTCCTTGAACTGTTTTCCTAGAACTCTCAAGTCTTTGGGGTCCTGAAGTTCCATCTGTCTCACAATTACTCTTCCCAAAAGAGTCCTTCCTAAGATCAGGAGAAAATGATGCCCAGGACGAGGTATTCGGGCGAGTCAGGAGTCTGGCATTGCCCTGCCTCGGGGGGTGAAGAGAGAAGAGGAATATAGACGGAAGTCTTCACCCCACGTTCATGGCTACTTGATCTTTGCCCGGGCATGGTAGGGGAGGGGGACTTAAGAGGGTTCAAGTCCAGCAAATTATATTGACAGTATTTCAACTCTGGTGTTGTCCAAAGAAAAACGAGCAGTTTCTCCTGGAACTAGACGAACATAATTTTCAACTCTGGCTGTGGCCTTTGCATTATTTATACACGTACCTACACACGCTTTCAGCACACACAGAAAACCGCAAAGGGCAAGGAAGGCAGCCTTTCAATGAACTGCTCCAGACCTGGCTGAAGCTACAGCAGGAAGCTGACTGTCTAGGGCCGTGGTGCCTACAGTGCATGGGGCTCCCGAGGCAGTCAGCTCGCTCTAACACGCAGGCTGAGGCAGGAAAGGCAGCACTGTCTCTGCTGCACGAACCCAGGGCTCTTCCAGGAAAGACAAGAACTAGAAGAGAGTTCGGCCTGGAAAGAGCAGCCCTGGGGGGTGAGTGCCACAGGCAGGAGAGACACCTGGCTTCCTGTGGAGCTGGGTCCTTCTCACTGCCAGTCCAGCTGGAAGAATAGCACAGAGTGCGCCTTCTAATGCTATACCCACTACTCACAGGGCACCCAAGGAAGTGCAATATCATTACTGCTACTGGAGAGGGAATTTCCTCACCACTCTTTCATGTGAAAGATGGTTCCAGAAAGAAAAAAACCTGACGGAATTATCTAACTGTAATCCACACACTTACAAAAAGCATTCCGTCCCTCTCTCCAGGAAAAGAAATGTTTTGGTCATCAGAAACTCTGCTAGGCTTAGTCAGATCAGTGCCCAGAATTCCATGAACTTGAGGTCAAACTGCCAAGATTCAACAGAAACGTCGATGGTCAGTGTTTGCACAGATACTGGAGTGAGTGGCTGACACTGCCAGCAGGCAGCTCCAGGAGACACCATGCAGACAGGAAAACCAACTGGGATAATTTTCCCCTCCCCCCGAAAAACTTGGAAGAAGGAAAAAAAAAAAAAAAAAGCTCTTACCTAGCTCTCCCCGGAGGTTAACAAGTTCTTGAGATAGGGTTTTGTGTTGTTTCAATGCTTCCTCCCGCTGTGGAAAACACACATCAAGTTACTCATGTTTTCAAGAGGGTCCCTTTCAGTAAAGCACACATTTGTTATCACCAGGAAAATGAGACTCAGAACTGAGAAGCCAAGATATGAATCATTTAGGCTAACAGTTTGTGTTGTTAAAAAACACAGATGTCCCTTAGTTGTTAAGGAAATTCACATTTCAAAAATCTGTATTTTCTCAGGTCCTCGTGAAACATTCATTTGAGGCACTGAATGGCCCGTTTAAAAATATTTGCTTTGAGCCATGCTTCACTGCTGATCCCAGAACCTTTCAGCTAAGGCATACTTAAGACATAATGCATTCTCCTCCTCCAAGGGCAATAAAAGGCCTAATCAGTCTAAGATAAACGTTTAATGTTCTAAACACAGGCACTTATATGAACTTTATCCTATATTTGCAAATAGAAAAGTTTCCTTAGGAGGCCAATCGTTTACTTCTAAAAAGGATTTTTTACTTTCTCTTACAAAGCCACGGCGAAAAAAATAATCCTTTAAAAACAAAATGAAATTAATTTTACTCAGCTACGCGTTATTTTCTAAAGATGATAATATGTTGGATCAGCGATCATTCTGAAGAGATGTTAGAGAAATGAATCAAAGAAAACCAGGCAGCTGTTTCAGAATCAAAAAAGCAATTATCAATCTTGCCAAGGAGAACCATTTCTAAGTTACCAGCAACTCATCCGCAAGCGCACAGACACACATGCTTGTACAAACACAGCAATTAAATACAGTTTCTTACGAGGCAGATTCCCTCCCACCAGCGTGTAAGGAAGGAAAAGGCAGAATTCAAAGCTCTCTGGAAATGCCCTCCCCGGGATCGCCCCAGACAGAGCTCCCACCGCAGCTGGGTCGCAGCATTGCGGACGGAGATCATGAGACCGGCCTTTGCAGGCGAGAGTTGCTTGTCACTCAAAGCGTTTCCCCCTCACGCCAGACCACCTCGGCCTTCGCCCCTGGCATTCTTCCAGAAAAGCACTATAAACAAATACTAATTACCCTCGTTGCTGCACATGGAGAATAGAGGCACACTTTGCTGCCGGAGCAGCCCATTTTCCAGCTTCTGTCTCTCCAAGTCCCCCCTCCCGGCCCCGCGCAGGTGGCCAAGCCACCCACCAGTCCGGCCGGTCTACACTCAAAGCTCCACCAGGAGGAGCGCCATTGGTCTTCGGTTGGCCTTACTTCGCATCCTGCAGGTTAGCGTGTGCCTGGGACGCCTCTCTCCTCACAGGAGCTGAGGCTGCAGCTTCTGCCTTTGGCACAGGCTGCCTGCGACTGCTTAAAGCCACAGCCCTTCATTTATGAAAAACGAGAGCCAGCGCTTAGACTGATCGATTGCCACTTACTTTCAAATATCAGCTGGTACAGGGGAAAGAAAAACCGGCCGCCTCCGCGTGGATAATGGAGTTATTTTTAGACTTGGGAACCTTTTTATTCCCCTCTCTAATTAGGGGTCATTAGATGAGCATACTTGCTAATAGAAAAAGGAAATTTATTCTCCAAAACCTGTGTGCTAAGTGAGTTATGGACGAGGTGAGGAACGGTGAAAGTGTGTGTTGTGACGGAGAATTTAACATGACATTATAAAATGAATGATGTTTTCCGGAAAAATGCATTTAAATGCTTACAGCGTGGTTCCCTGGCATTTTAAGAAGTGTGACCTGCTGAACTGAGAGTTGGAGATCGGATATACGTTATGGTTTTTCCCTTTTACTTTGTAAGTCTCTCACGAAAGAGCTAGGGAAGTTAAGGATACACTAGCACTGTCCTGGACATTTAACAGTGACTGGAATTTAAGGAACACTTTCTCAATGAGTACATTTTGGCCCTAATGATACTCTAAATGCTTGATTTTTAAAACGTAGTATTAGGTTGTTCTGAAATCACAAATCAGTAAGTCCATTTTTTTTTAAGTGAACAAGCAATGAGTTTTCTAATGTAAAAATCAAAGTTTGAGGAAAACCAGCCCAGATAAAATTGGCGAAAAAAGCGAATAAAAATATATATACTATATACTTCTCTTAATCTCAAATTTAAGCCTTTGTGATCTAGTTCAAGTTAAGTATCAGCAAGTTTTATCACTCGAGTGACAAGAGACCCAGAAGACTGTTTTGCTAGATACACGCAAGCGGTCCTGTTACACATTCGGTGACCTTGCTTAAAATTCACTCTTTTCTAAGAGCTAAATCCTTAATAGAAGGAAAAGCTGGCAAGAAGTTAAATCACTTTTCAAATTTACAGAAATCCTTAAATATGGAAAATTGAAAACTTAAGTTGGTGTAAAGTTTCCAGGAGTGATTCTGTGAACTTTTACATCCTATCACAAGTATCTACAAGGCAGTCTTTTTGCTTATTAAAGGGACTTTGTGGACAAGCAATTTCAGTACAGTTGAAATCCAAGGTTGGGTGAATCCCTGATGTGGAACCTGGGATGTAGGCGTGGAGGACCAACTGTACTCCATCACTTTATATGAGGGCCTTGAGCATCCACGGATTCTGGTTCCTGCTGTTGGGGCGGGGGCGTCCTGGAATCAGTCCCCACAGGTACCAAGGGCCGACTGCACGCATGGGGACACTGCCCCCAGCTGCACTGCACTCAGCCTTCCTCAGTGCCCAGAAGCCATCGATGTCTTCCAACCTCTGTCAATCCCAGTGGCAGCAACAGGAAAACATGGGATCGTTTTGGACTCTTCCTTGTCTAATGGGTTGTGCCACAGTCAGTCAGTTCTTCCCTCCTAATGTGTCTTGAATCCACTGCACTTTTTCTATTAGTGATGCCTCCACCCTAGCCCTCATCCTCACCAACCCCACTCCTGAACTATGGAAAGCCTCCCTCCACACTAGTTTACAGAGGATTGGTAGATTTTTATCCCATATTCTGGGTACAAATAAATGCCCTTGCTCGACAAGAGTCTTCCATTGAGTGCATAAAAAATAAACTTCCATGAACCTCAATCACCCAGCTCCTGTTTAGACACCCTACTCCTCTTCTGTCCAAGTCATGCTTGCCATGCATGTCCCACCTCCACAAGCTGGAAGGCTTGGTGTTCTGTACCTGACCCATTCTATAAGCCTTCAGGGAATACTGTCAATCATAGATACTACTCCCTTCCCCCACACACCTAGACAGGACATTTATCCTTCTGAATTGGTTGGCAATTTAGTACTCAGTACCAACTTACCAAGTACCATTCCAGATGCTGGGGAAAATATGGAAAAAAATTAAGACATGGCTCCTGCTTCAAGAAGCTTGAGACGTAGGTAGAACTAAGACATCCAGGCCCAATAACTCAAGGCAGATGACCTCATCTGAGCAGAAGCAGTACAGGACAATGGAAAAACCAAGGGCTTTAAATACGATCCTATGTGAAATGCCGACCACAGGGCCCATATCATAATAGGCACATACTCAGTGTTACTTTCTACCTGACTCTCCTGGTAGCTTGCCCTTTAAGACCTTTACCCTTTCTTTGTAGATGACAAAATGCATTTGTCACTTAGATACTGACTGCCTGTTTCTTTTTGTTTAGCTGCTCCTATATCAGTGTTTCTGTCTTAGATGATAAACTCTTTATGGTCCAGATAACAAGTTTATTTAATTTTCTTTGTATTGTAACATGCAGAGTTCCACACAATGCGAAGGAAAAAAAAAAAAGAGGGAGGTGGGAATCTGGTTGGCAAAAATGCTTTTATACTCATACATTAAATATATGAAGTGCTCCAAGAAAAAAATGGACTCACCAGAATTAGATTAGGAGTCCCTGGGACACAGGCACTTAGTCTCCGGCTGTCATCCCATCACTGAGCCTCAATTTGCTGGCTTGGGAGAGTGTCAAAAGCACAGGGGATTTTGCAGGAAAGAGCCACGTCGGATGGCTCAGATGCATGCTCTCTCTGACCTCCTCCATCCCCACTACCACACGATGAATCGTGTCCAAATTTTTGGTCTGAGACATTTTTATTTATAGACTGCTAGTGTCGTTCAAAATTCATCTTTGTTCAGGTGCTACTTTAGGTTAGATTCCACTAGCAAAAACAGAATTGGAGGCACACTGAATAACTGGTCAGAGGTTGGGTTGAGGTACTCAGAAACTTTCATGAAGAAATGGGGATCACTAACATCAACACTGTCTGGCACTCGGTCTGCCTGCACAGAACACTGTACAACTATTCAAGGATAAACCAAGAATCAGAACTAAAACTAACAACATTGTGTCCTCTGAGAAATAGAAAGTGTGGTATTGGTTTCCAGATTCATGAGACATGCATTAGAACTTCTGCTCTGTAATGAACGATGTCTACCACTAAAGTGGTAAAGTTGTAGTTTTTGTTTGTTTGTTTTTGTTTATTTTTTTGTGGTACGCGGGTCTCTCACTGTTGTGGCCTCTCCCGTTGCGGAGCACAGGCTCCGGACACACAGGCTCAGCGGCCATGGCTCCTGGGCCCAGCTGCTCCGTGGCATGTGGGAACTTCCCGGACCGGGGCACGAACCCGTGTGCCCTGCATCGGCAGGCGGACTCTCAACCACTGCGCCACCAGGGAAGCCCAGGTTGTAGTTATTAAATAGACTTGCAACAAAAGGATAAGTGACAGTTCCAGGATTCCCTATAATCAACGATTTTTACCTATATTTTAATGCTCTGAAATGGTTTAGGAAAAATTAGCAATAACGAGATATATATGTATATATAGATCAGTATAGATCTACAATCTATATCTACCTATCTACATATCTATATATCAATCACTTCTATAATGGGTATGAGAGAACCAAAGGGTTAAGTAAAAATTTTGAAAAAATTGCTTAACTTTTCCCTTGGTTATATCTTTCCTTTCCAACTGTTTTTTAACAGTGCCCTGTACACATTAGGCAATCAGTAAATATTTGCTGATTGATTATAAAGAACTAGAAAAGAGCAAAGAACATTTACATAAAGACTTTATATGTTCATCTTATATCTGGGATTCCGTCCTTTTTATTGTTTTTTTTTTTTTTGCAGTATGTGGGCCTCTCACTACTGTGGCCTCTCCTGCCGCGGAGCACAGGCTCCGGACGCGCAGGCTCAGTGGTCATGGCTCACAGGCCCAGCCGCTCCGCGGCATGTGGGATCTTTCCGGACCGGGACATGAACCCGTGTCCCCTGCATTGGCAGGCAGACTCTCAACCACTGCGCCACCAGGGAAGCCCCATCCTCTTTATTGATCCATTTGTTCATTGAGATACGCCCTGCATATCTATTACGTAAAGGCACTGCCATAGCACCTGGGGTGGTTTCCTAAGAAAGCACCAGAAACAGGTCCAGCTCTCAGTGAGCTGACTGTCTTAAAAAGTAAAACCAACTTGGAAATGGTTACCTACTAGGTAGAGAGTGACAGAGAAATATAAGTGCTCCTAGAATACAGAGAGTAGATAAAACATAGAGCTCGAAGGACCAGGAGAGTCTTCATAAAAGAGGGTGTTTTTGAGCTGAATTTTAAGAAATTCAACGGAGTCACAGTTACATGGGCATTAGGATCTAAATTGGGTGTAAGATGAAATTCACATGCGATACAAGAATCCATGAAACTCAGTAAGAGTCTGCCCTGCAGTGGACTGAAGCATCTCTCAGTGTGCCCGACCCAGTGAAATATTTTCTCTAGTGTTGGACCTAATCTTTCTCCAGTTGATCACCTGATAAAATGCTTGGTTTGTGTTTAGGGGCCAAGTCATATGGAAGGAAAGTAACTTTTTTTTTTTTTTTTTTTGCGGTACGCGGGCCTCTCACTGTTGTGGCCACTCCCGTTGCGGAGCTCCGGACGCGCAGGCTCAGCGGCCATGGCTCACGGGCCCAGCCGCTCCGCGGCATGTAGGATCTTCCCGCACCGGGGCACAAACCCGTGTCCCCTGCATCGGCAGGCGGACTCTCAACCACTGCGCCACCAGGGAAGCCTTCAATTTTCTTATTTGTGAACTCCAACTTGCATTTTGGAGAGGATTTTATTAAGTAAGAACGTCTGGTACTTAGTAAATATTCAACAGATGTTAAACCCCTCTTGCTTCTCCTTTACCTTCCTGATTACACAGCTGGAGCACACCGGCAGTGAGCGGAAGGTGAAAAGGGGCAGTTGGTGCCAGGTTACAGAGAGTCTTATATTCCAAGTTACACACCAGAGTCATCCAAGAGAAATATAATGTGAGCCCTGTATGTAATTTTAATTTCCAAGTAGCCACATTTTTTAAAGATTAAATTAATCTGACAATATATTTTATTTAACCCAGTATGTCCCAATTATCATTTCAACATACAGTCAACAGAAACGTTATTAATGAGATATTTCACATCCTTTTTTCATATTGTCTTTGAAATCTGTGTGTATTCTACACTTACCGCACATCTCAGTTCAGCCTAGCTACACTTCAAATGCTCAATAGCTTCATGAGGCTAGTGGCTACCATACTGGGAAAATCGGCTGTAGAGAATGGAGAACCACTGAAGGTAATCAGTAGAGTGGAATGCTTTGGGATGCAGTGATTGGGATGGATTACAGAGGAGAGAGTGCAAGCCTCAAGACTGGTTAAGAAGTTATTAAAATAATCCAGGAGACAGTTATCCAGGGCTTGAACAAGGTTGGCGTCGGTAGAGATAGAAAAGAGGAGATGAAGGAAGGGGAGAAACAGTGTGGGATGAGAACTCACCATACTTGATTGCTTTCATGTGGGAGATAAAGGAGAGAAAAGAATTGACCATGGGGTTGTTAGGCTAGATACAGTAAAATAAATAATTGGTTTATCACTAAATAGACAAACTAATTGTTCCCTACATTTGACGTTATGTAGTTTCCAATTTAGCTTACTTGGTTACATAAACCAACTCTCAAAATTCCTCTCATATAATAAAGAAAAACAAAAATACTGTATGCTACTGTAATTTAAAAACTAGGTAAATGTCTGCATCTCCCCCTCCAAAAAGTTCATTTGAACAAAGCTGTAAATTGTTCACCAAACACTGATTTAAACTGTCTGCTAGCCTTAGCAGCTCGTCAAAGGCATAGACCAAGTCTCATTCACCTGCATCTCCCTTTGCCCCAGACGGCAACCACATCAGAGTAGCCTCTGTAAGAAATGAGTATAGGTTTGTTGGCTTGAACTGAACTAGAGAACAAGCAGATTGAACAGTATTCTTCTTGAGATGTCAGGTATCCTCATCTTTAAAACAGTGATTTAAAAATATCTAGCGAGCTCAAGCTACATTCTCAACCCAGTATTTCCCCTTAAATAATTATACTTTTTGTTGCTATGCCAGTAGCATACGTTCATAGAAACTTGGTTTTCTCAATGAATTTTAACTAATTCCTGAATTAACATCCTTGTAGAATATCAGGGAAGAGTAAGTAAGCAAAGAAAATCTGTTTCATGTTTGTTGTACCACAAACTATTTTAGGAATGGATGGAAATTCTGAAGACTCTCTAGACCACTACTGGGAGTTACCTCAAAAGGGCTCTTAGGGCTTCCCTGGTGGTGCAGTGGTTGAGAGTCCGCCTGCCGATGCAGGGGACACGGGTTCGTGCCCTGTTCCGGGAGGATCCCACATGCCGCTGAGCGGCTGGGCCCGTGAGCCATGGCTGCTGAGCCTGCGCTCCGCGACGGGAGGGGCCACAACAATGAGAGGCCCGCGGACCACAAAAAAAAAAAAAAAAAAAAAAGTGTTCTTTGACCCATAAATATAATCAACCTCATTTTTCAAAGGATTAAGTTCAGTGTGATATGGAAAACTACAAATGGCTAGATAAAAAATTAAGTGAAAAAAAAGTTAATGCTGTGAAATAAAATTCATATTTTATGGCAAGAAAAATTTAAACATAAAAAAATTTTCTCTGCCCTTCGGCATCCTCTCTCCCTTCTATTGTGCATTGTGTATCTGCATTATACATCAACCAGACCTCCCCCATCAGGAGAAATACCTACTCAACCATAAAGAGCAACACTCTCCCAGCACCAAGGCAACTCCTTAAAGATAACATTCCCTCCCTCTTGTAAGGGGTCACATGACCAACCACTCTGTACTTGCAGATCTGGATTGTGTAAACTGTCAATAATGTGTCGCCCTCTGTCTCAAAAAACTTATACATAACTGTGCCTTGACTTCTAAGGGGTGGAGCAATTCTCAGAGCTTTCTGAGATGCTGTTCCCAGGTTAAAATCCTCAATTAGGCTCAAATAAAATTTTGCATTTCTTTTTTAGATCGACTGATTAACTTTTTTTAATTGGCAATGCTAATATAGTCTAGAGGTATATAGAGGTTTAACAGGCAATTACGTTTTCACTGTTGTTGGTCTAACAGACCCCAGAGGAGAAAGAGAAGTACTAAGAAATGTTTCAATCCCAGATTTCCAGAGAGTGACTCAGGTATCAAATGAGTTGACAAAAGCATAACTGGGTGAATTCTACGTGATCTTACCAATCATTAACTTAAAGATATTCACAAGACAGGAGCATGAGCATTGCCCATCCCCCCGCCTGCCCCGGCCTTAGCGAGAAGGCTGTTTAGAGGGTACACATCACATCCTTACCTCAGACAGGAGGTGCTGAATCACAACTGTTAATGCTTCAAACTTGGTATTACCACGGGAAAGAAGCTGCTTGAGCTGCAGGATAAATCCACTTTGGTTTTCACATTTTGTTTTATACTGAGCCAACTCAAGTGTTTTTTCTGAGGAGAGCACATCTGGAGATGTCTGGGTCTGGATACATAAACTTCTGGGACTCTTCTGTCTGCCCTTTTCAACTGCAAAAGGAATGAATATAGGTAGGAAAATATGTGACTTTAATTTTTTATAACCACCACCATCTGGCTTCACAAACAACTAGAGAAGCCACAGAAATGCACTTAAGTTATGTTTACATAAGGAAAGCATATGGATGAGAACAGGGATTAATCAAATATCAGGATTTCTGGAACTCAGAAACACAGACGATGGCTTTAATTCTGACATAAGTCATATATGGGGCAGAGAATTAGGGGCATGAAACAAACAGATGTACCAATCCAGAGACATGAAAATGGCGTGCAAAATAACATTGATTTCATAGTTTCTAATTTTCCAGGTAAATTGGTACAGAAATTTGTCTGTGACGAGAACCCTGACCATTCTGATCACACAGGCTGAAAAACAACACACGAATGACTGGTCTTTAAGTGCCTTTCCCTCTTCTTATACGTTTCTTACCAACTTCCCGTCCTCTCCCTGCTGATGGCCTGGTCCTTACAAAGATTTATACTCTAAATGAATCACTTCCTAATTCCTGATTAATCACCACATATACACTGAAAATCTACTCATATTTAACCCCTGATCTTTAAATTCATTGCTAAGGGTATTATATTCTTTTTAAAATTTTTTTATTTTATATTAGACTAGAGTTAATTTACAATGTTGTGTCAGTTTCAGGTGTACAGCAAAGTGATTCAGTAAGAGTATTATACTCCTGGGGGCTTCCCTGGTGGCGCAGTGGTTGAGAGTCCGCCTGCCGATGCAGGGGACACGGGTTCGTGCCCCACTCCGGGAAGATCCCACATGCCGCGGAGCGGCTGGGCCCGTGAGCCATGGCCGCTGAGCCTGCGCGTCCGGAGCCTGTGCTCTGCAACGGGAGAGGCCACAGCAGTGGGAGGCCCGCGTACCGCAAAAAAAAAAAAAAAATTTATACTCTTGACTACACTCTTCCGTTTTCTATCAAATACAAGCTTTGTTGTTTCTTTTCCCCCTTCAAGCAGTAATACGACTTAAAAAATTTTATTTTAAAGCACATGCTAGTACTCCAAATCCATTTAAGACGCCATGCTAAGTGTTTTCTCACTTTCTATCATGGTACCCTGGGAATTACTCTACTCTATTTTACACGAAAAAACTGTTCCATTTTGGAACCATTCCAAATGTCTCAGTCACTTTAAACGTCAAACAGAATTGGAAAAACAGGAAACAAGCTGCTTAGCTTCTTAAAATAAGTAGGCTGAATAACCAAAACAAATCTAAATCTAGGGGAAAAAAGACAAGAAACTAAAAAAATTAATGTTTCCTTATTCTCAAAGTCATTCCCTGTGGCATCCACATTCTATGGTGACAAACCTAAGACAATTTTATAAACAGTAATTAATTTTCTCTAATTTTTTAGAGGGAAGAAAACAGCGATTTCTTGAAGGAAAACGAAACCTCAGTATTCATGTTCCAAGAAGCAATGGCAAAATACACTCAATATCTTCTTTAAGTTAAACAAACAAACAAACAAAAACAAACAAACAAAACAGGACAAGGGCTCTCATTTTCTATGGTAGCGTTCCATGGTTAAGCAACTCAACATTTGTATTAATACTTGATAATTCTCAGTTCTAAAATGACTAAAATATTTATTGTGTTTTAAAAATACTTAAAGAGAAGGGAAAGTATGCATTAGTCTTCTCAGTCGTAACATTAAAGTCCTGAAAGGAGAACTTTATAGAGTCACATACTGATGAAAAATAATCTAAATAGTTTACAATTCATCCAAATATCTGAGATCAGTATTCCTCTATGTCATTTTCTAAAATTTTAAACGTTCCCAAGGACTTCCCTGGTGGTCCAGTGGTCAAGACTCTGCGCTTCCCCTGCAGAGGGCACGGGTTCGATCTCTGATCAGGGAATTAAGATCCCACATGCCGCACAGCACGGCCAAAAAATAAAATAAACAAACAATAACAAATAAACAAATAAAATGTTCCCAGGGATTATATTTGTCATATAACATATAATAACTACACTGCTTTACTGTTTATAGTGTTTTCTCACTTTCCCTCTCTGTGGTCCTCCCAGTAACCCTCCATTAGGAAGGTGAAGTTCAAGGATGCAAAGGGCCTAGCCCGGGCATAGACAGCTTCTACAGGACAGACTCCAAGTCAAAACCTAGGCTTCTGTTCCCACCCATTCTGGAAAGTGGAGATGGGGTGGGGATGTAATATATTACATAATTAAAAATAAACATTTATGCAATAATCTTAACAAAATGTTACTTTAATTCATCCAAGCCCATTATCTGCTAACTATTCATTTCAATAATGAATATTATTGGATATTTACAGATAAATTTTTACGGATAAATACCTACCGATATTTATGAATAAATACCTACCTTTTATATAGTGTTTTATATGATTTTATACAAACAGAAGAGCAAAAAACATCTTTTAACTCTTTGACCACCTAGAATTTCCTGCAACATATGTAGATACAGGTTCACTTTCCTGACCGATATCACTGCTATATGTCCTACCAATACTTATTGACATATGTGTTCATTTACTATTCATTGCTCTGAAGTTACCACTTCTTGAATCCTTAACAACTTTCCATTCTCTTCCTAGAATTTCTATGTTAATCAGTTTTCTTATTTACCACAATATCAGTTTTTAAACTGTCAGGTTATAATTATTTACAAAATCTGAGAAATGAATCTTTTATATTAACATTTTTGGAGAAGACATTCTTTAAGTTTCTTGCCCACTTAGTCTCTCAGATGAATTTTAGTATTAACTAGTCAGGTTCTAATAAGTTATTTCTAAGGAAATATATTAAATTAAATGTAAATTAACTCATTCAGCATTGTTTTTTACACTCACATTCAGAATACAGGTATGCTTTTTGTAACACCAAAATTTTTTTCCTTCAAATTATCTCTTATGCCAAAGTTGGGCAGCAGCTAAGTATTTATGTTTGGTTCCTTTATAAACTAAAATTTTTTCACTGGATTATCAAGACTTTTTGAATTTACAAGTCTATGGAAATTATTTGCTTAGTAATATTGTTTGGCTAAACTCCTTGATTATATGTATATAATATACCTTCCTTTATCTGCTTTTCTTATTGAATGGTTAATTCCACCTCTAACGTTATTTTAAAGATGTCTCTTTTCTTGGTTTTAGAGAGATTAACTCTAGTGTTTCTTCATGGACATAAAGTCGATTTTAAAATAATATATTTACAAAATGTTAAGAATCTGTCAATACTTTTTGAAAAAGTGTATAAAAAATTGTAGAAAATAAGCGTTGAATGAGTCCTCTGAAACCATTATGATGGTTTTTATTTTACTTCAATAAATTTAGTTAAAGGCTCTTTTTATGCAATTGTGGCTTCAAATTCCCAAGACAAACTTTTTTTTTTTTTACCATCCGAAATGTAATTTGACATGTTTTTATTGCAGTATAACTGACATATAACATTATATTAGTTTCAGGTGTGCAACATGATTCACTATTTGTATATACTGTGAAATAAGCACAATAAGTCTAGTTAGCATCTGTCACCATAACAGTTACAAAATTTTATTCTTGTGATGCGAACAAGATATACTCTCTTAGCTACTGTGAAATATGCTATACAGAATTATCAGCTTTAATCACCATGCTATACATTACATCCCCATGACTTATTTATTTTATAACTAGAAGTTTGTACCTTTTGACCCCCTTCCCCCATTTCATGCCTTGTCCCCCCCAGGCCCAACCAACACTTTGTTTTTTCAAATCTGTCAGTGCAACAGTGTAAGCTACTCCCCAGTTTGCTGCTGAGAATTCAGATGGCTTAGATCCACAAGTGAGTTAGTATCTATACATTTCCTTTATTACATTTTGGTTGCTTTAGCTTTTGGTAACAAAATGGCATTTGTGCTTATAAAAGTCCTATTCCCCACATTTTGTAACTGTTAACTGCGTCAAGGCATATCTATTTTTTGAAAGTTTAGAAAATTCTCTAGGACCTGATACTATATTACGAACGCTGCTAAGATCACGCGAGAATGAACTTAAGCAGTTTTTTGTTAAGGTACACCCTGGAAAACATCAACTGTCCAAGTCTGATTGCATTCCAATCATGCATGTCTCCTGGTTCTTAGCTGCTTTCTCATTTGTGCTTTGACTGGTTACTGTTTCACCATCATTTGCAGTTAAGTGTTAGGGTGTGAACTCCATCTAACTAGAGAAGTAGGGGAGAAAAAGCTATTGCTTCAGGAAAACTCAAGGTGTCAAGAAGACTCAAGACGGTACCACCTTCTTTGTCTCTCAGGCTTTCTTAATAGCTGGAGAACTGGAATTTCAAGAGTGGGGAATCTCACACATCAGCATCAGTTCCTAAGTGTCCAGCCATGGAAACCCCAAACACCACACCTAGAACTCAAACACCGCTCTGCCTCAGGAAGTAATAGAAATCGGCAGAAATCATCACGTACATCATGATGCAGTTTTCAATGCTACCCACGGAGAATCTCATTCAAACATTTAAAACAATTCTGATGATGTCTGTCTGCATAGTGTCATATACCCAAATTGATGTTTAAGAACATAAAATCTGGTGATAAGCCTTCTCTAACACACCCTCACACAAACTGTTGGACTCACAGCTGGTAAGCAAGACTTTATTCTATCACGAATCCTACACAGGAGTAAAATAACACCTACAGAAGGGGTTTCATTGCAAACTTGTTTGCAAAGAAAAGATTAAAAAAACAACCCAAATGTCCATAAGTAGAGGTCTGGTTAAATAAATGTATGGTACACTTATATAGTGAAATGTCACAGCTGTAACAGAACTAGGAAGCTCTCTGTGGTAAATAAAAAACATAGTGAAGAACAATGTAGATGATGTGCCCCACTGTGTCAAGATGATGGGAATATAAACACACTTTTTTGCTTATAAATTCATAACAAAACTATTGTATAATACATATGAAAGTACTAACAGTGTTTACCTTTTCAGAGAAGGAAATAAGAACCAGATAGATATAGGTGTTCTAATGCATTTTTAAATATTTTTTAACCACAGGGTAAATACATTACTTGTTCAAAATTAAAACGTAACATTTTTAAAGATGGTTACAATGAATTCTGAGCTTCAATCTTTAACACTTAACCAGCAAGCAAACATACATCAATCCATGTTTCTTCCATGCGGAATCTGGACAGAAGTCTAAATAACACAGCTTCTGTTGAATGTGAATTCTTAAAATAGGTTTAGATGTCTTCAAATTTCAACCTAAGAGCAAATAAGCAAACAGACTGCACTCTGCCTAGAGCTGGAAAAGCACCCTGTGACCTCAATCTTCCACTCCACATACTGTGCTCCCTGAGGACAAAATTGTACCACATGGTAGCTGATGACCCAGTTTGAGCATCTTTCCCTTCCTCCTCACTCCTGGCCCAACGGAAGAACAGATGAGGCAAAAATCTGCAGTGATGTCAAAGCCCTAATGCTCATAAACAGAGTACCTCATAATGCCAAAAAAACAAGTTTCCCTTAAATTCTACAAAATTCATTATTTATAGGAAATTAGCTTAATATGAACCAAACTTTGCCCTTGTGTTCCATTTATTAACATGTTACTGTTTTGATAATGCAGCTGTATTTAAAACTATAAAATAGGGGCTTCCCTGGTGGCGCAGTGGTTGGGAGTCCGCCTGCCGATGCAGGGGACACGGGTTCGTGCCCCGTTCCGGGAAGATCCCACATGCCGTGGAGTGGCTGGGCCGGTGAGCCATGGCCGCTGAGACTGCGTGTCCGGAGCCCATGCTCCGCAACGGGAGAGGCCACAACAGT